>NC_056586.1:21461418-21468625 GCF_018340385.1 Cyprinus carpio | reverse complement strand
AAGGATAGTTTGTGTGTGTGTGTGTGTGTGTGTGTGTGTGTGTGTGTGTGTGTGTGTGTGTGTGTTAGTGTGTATGTGTGTTAGTGTGTGTGTGTGTGTGTGTGTGTGTGTGTGTGTGTGTTTGTAGACCTACACTTTCGTAGCCCTGCTCTCATCATCTTCTCTCCTCCATGATCCACACTATAAACACATAAATACACATTCATAAGTTCACACTTACATATAATCAGACTGAGTGAATATTAAGCATATTTGGTGTGCTGTCCGAGGGGAGGATCCGAGCTCAGAAAATAGCCAGAGAACTCCTCCATATCCCACGCTGGGATAGGAACAGTTAGAGCTGATCAGGGTTTGATGGGCTTTTTAATCTGAAATCGATTGGATCTTCTGCAGCTTTTGAAAGCGTCTGATGAGCATCGAGCGAGGGCTTGGATCTGCTGCTGAGAGACCCTTCTGAGCAGCTGTGGTTGCTGCCTGATGAGAAAAGAATGACTGAAAAACTGTTTGCTGATTGAACCAGAACCAATGTGAGGTGATTTTGGGATCACAGATGAGTGACGGAGTGATTAGAGTCTCCTACAAATAGAGGCTCCAGAAGGGATTTAGCCTGGAAGCTCCTGAATTGGAGAAAAGAGTCTGATTCAGTTGAACTGGACACGAAAGGTTAAAAATGTAGATATAGTGTATATATATTAACACTGTTAAGGTAGGAGATAAAGGACGTGATGGAGAGCAGGGAGAAATCAGGAAAAAGCAGCTTAAACGAGAGGTAGACCGCTTTAAAACATTTCCATGCTGTGAGGAAAGACTGGAGGATTCTGGGAGAAACTGCTTGGAGGAAAGAGTGGAGAGATGCATCGAGTGAGAGGTTTCAATGGAGGTGTTACAGGAATATTACGATCTGGTTTTCCAGCGAAGCTGTCGCGGTTCAGTAAGCGTACAATACAGCAGGATTGAGGCGGTAAAGTCCTGATCCGGCTACGGTACCCTTCCTTGATAGCTGGTGGTGTGTGCTGGAGACACATCATCGGCGCCATTATACCGAAGAGAAGCGCCAGCATTGTGTTTATTATGCTCTCTGATGTAATCAAGCTCCACCAGTGAGTAGAGAGTGAAGCCTCGGCTATGCTAATAAACACACATCTTTACGGCCCCCAAACCTTACATTTAAATTCTGTTGATTTGATCACGAAATACAAACAATAAATGTGTTTTTCTGCTCTTTAATGTGGTGTAAGATCACTTTGTTCTGCTCAGTTCAAGCATGATTTTCCTCTTTTCTACTCGTTATACAGCATGAAATAAACAAGAATGATGCTGAAAACAATCAGAACAACTTCTGATTCAGAACATGTAATCGATAAATCAGTGTTTTGAAAATCATCAATAAAACAGCTTGTGAAAAGTCATAACAGTAGTAACAAACATTTTCCTCAGAAACGTCAACGATATAACTTCACTAACATTGTTTTTATTATTTTCATAAATCAGCCAGTAAAACCACAGCACACCTTTTTATTTATTTTTTTTGGAGAAGGTGGGATTTTCACTTTAATTAACTTTTATTCACGCATAATATAACACAACTGTAATCTGGTAATTAAACACTGTAATAAAACATGCTGTCATATTGACTAAATGTCTGGATGCAACACTTCACACTCTTGTACAGCGGCCCGAAACACCTGAAAACCAGTGCGGCTCCTGCAGCTGTACTGACTGAACACACTGTGCACCATGAGCTCCTGAGAAACACTTGACCTGATAATATTACAAGCAATTATGTGTATTTCTCTCATGACACTAAATATGAATGAATCATTAGTTTGAGTTTTGAGTTCTTTCACTGTAGACCAAAACACATTTGTAAAATGGTCTGGCACCGTCAGCTTTCGTAGCTAATTTAAGTTGTTGTTTTCAATCGTAAATATCCACTTCATCAGGGCTGTTTTGTTCTCTGTAGTTGTTTTCCTCTGAGCTCATGCCCTTGATGGGTGTATTTTATCATTTTATTGATTTTTATGCTGTTTTCTTTCGTTCTGTTGTTAAAAGGTTTAAAAATGTGTGACATAGCTTCGCTTCTGCTCAGTGTTGCTGTCACTGATCGTGTGTTCCTCAAGTCTTAAAGATGTGTGTAATAGTTACATACTCAAGAAAAAATATCTAACATTAACATATGTACTGAACTCAACTTTTAATTGTTGCTTTTGGACAAAAAAAAAAAAAACTGTTCAGTGCACACAGATATCCTCAAAAGCACAGAGACAGAAAACTACTACTCACATTTTAGTTGCATTTAATTTCATTTAAAAACAACAATTTAATAATTTAATTTAATCATTTAATAAACTGCATCCGCTTCACATTTAAGGCCGCAAAGAAACAAAATGTGATTATTTTAAAGGCTGATTGATTCTTTTTCTATTCCTATTTTTTAAAAAAGATATTTGACATAAAAAGACGCGCTTTTACATATAGTGCACAAGAGAAAATAATAGCTGAATTTATAAAAATGACCCTGTTCAAAGGTTTTTAATCCATTATAAAATGTAATGTTATTCCTGTGATGCAAAGCAGAATTTTCTTCACATCATTACTCAGTTTCCAGTGTCCCATGATACTTTAAAGAGATCATTACAATTTATTTGACTCTCAGAAAACATTGCTGATTATTATCAATGTTGAAAACAATTTACTACTTTATGTGCATGAAATGATGATGCACTTTATTTTTCAGGATTTTTGATAAGTTTAATGAACAGCATTTATTTGCATTTTATCCAAATGTATTAATTAAATTAGTTAATGCATTTATTAAATAAAAATCATTTTTAATATCTTCACTCATTTTTTGTCACTTTCATGCATGATGAATAAAATGATTAATTTTCTCTATATTTTTATATAATTACATCATAACGTTGAGAATTTTGGGACAGCTACCAAATCTCAAATTCTTACGATCATTCATAAAAAGTCGCTGATAAGTGGCTTGCGTTACAATGGCTGATTCTGGTGCGTTTGGCAATTTGAATCATTTGAACGCTTTAACTGTCCTGCAGATGGCGATGTGAGCTCATGCAGCGCTCTCAGGACCATTCCGTCCATGATGCTTATCTTTTCTGGTTTATTTAGGTAACAGCTTAAGGTCATTTTGTCGCGATTTCAAATCATCATGCAGTAACCAACTGAAACACCCCCTCAAAAAATAAATAAAATATGCTTCGGGATCCTCACGCGCTTAAATCACATGGAGTGTAGATCCCTTAGAGGTTGGAAAATTAGGAAATCGAGGAAAATGTTCCAAACTGGCTGATGCTGCAGAAGGAAATAACATGCATTAAGAGCCGGGGGTGAAAACCTTTGAACGGATTCATTTGTGTACATTTTTCTTATTTTGCCTAAACATAATATTTTTTTATTTAGCACTGCATCTCCCCAGAAGTCTACAGAACATACTTACATGTTTCACTGAAGACAAAATAAGTTCAATTTATACTGAAATTCAAATCAAAAGGTTTTCACACCCCCCAGCTCTTAATGCATAATTTTGAGTGAACTCAGGTTTGGATTGAAGAGCAGAATTGGGAGAGAGAAAAGCCAGAGTTCTATGGAGGCAGTGTCGCATGGATGTCGACTCGGACGCCTGGTGGTTGGGGGAGGAACACACAGAGAGAGAGGTGGAAGAAGGGAATGGAGGAGGAGCATAGGCTTGGAGCCGCTGGTGGAGGTAGCCTCACGTCAGCTTCTTTTTCGTGCAGAGGCCTGCAGGCCACAGAAGAAGAAAGCTGTAGAGAGAGCTGGAGTGAAAAAGGTTGAACAGGAGGAGGGAGGGGAGAGAGGGTTTTTGCAGCTGAGGAATCTGAGCACTGCTCAGACTCACTGATGGCTCTAATATGACTGTTTTGGAGGGTTAGCTGGCTGCAAAGAGACATTATAAAGATAAAGCTGCGCTTTGGTTATTAACTAGAGAGAAAACTGTACGTGCGCATTAATCAGCGCTTGTCTCAGCCCCTAAAAGCATGGGTCTCATCAGCTGGACCTGGTGGGGAAGGAGTAGCTTTGGGGCCAGTGGGTTGTGATGGGGATCCAAACTCATCATCAGAAGGGAAAATACTGGATTTCGGATATTGTAGTGACCGGGGTGAAAGCTGTCATGGGACGGAGGTCAGTTGGCTGTATATATACACACAACATGGCTTTTCATACCATTGCTATGCTGATGACACTCAACTATACCTCTCATGGGGCCAGTCAGTTGGCTGTATCCATACATATACCTACTTGCATCTATAGCTTGTCGCGTAACATTGACATTAAATTGCTGGATGAAGGACCATCACCTCAAACTCAACCTTGCCAAGACAGAACTGCTCCCAAATGTGGTTAACAGCTTATAACCCATCGTTTCATCTACATCATTCACACATCATGTTCAGTACGTCAGTATTAGTGTTTGACATACAGCCAGAAATCTTGGGTTATGATTGATGATCAGCTAACTTTCTCTCAGACCACATTGATAAAACTGTGTTTTCCTGCAGTGTTGCTTTATTCAACATTAAGAAGAAGATCAGGCCCTTTCTTTTTGGAACATGCTGCACAACTCCTTGTTCAAGCTCTTGTTCTGTCAGGCTGAACCATACAGCCAGACAACGCTCTCTTGGAGGTCTTCCAGCCAGTTCTATCAAACCTTTACAATTAATCAGAACAGCGGCAGCACAGTTAATTTTCTAATGAGCCGACAAAAGACACACACATCACACCTCTATTTATAAAAAAACACAGTCTATCGATCATCTACCACGCATAACAGACAAGTCAACCATGTTTGCGCCACACAACCACCACTGGCACTGCACACGAATACCTGGATTCATTGCTTCAACATGTGCACTCTAGACGCATGCATTCTACAAAACAGACAGATTTGATCCAACCACACACACACACACACACACACACACACACACAAACAACTGGGACACACACACATTCCACATCATCTACAGACACAGTCAGAATCATCTACAGATCACACAGAACAGCTGATGTCCACAGCCATCTTCAGATCATGCGGCATACACACATCTCTTCACATCTTTACCCCACACACTCACACACACACACACTCACTATTCACACAGTCAGATCATCTACAAAAAAAAAAAAAAAAAATCTACAGACAATTATCTTGAATAATCTTTTTGTATTCTATCACATTTTCTTTTCATCCTATTATACAATTATAAAAAAGATCCTCTACACACTAGCTTGCAGATCTATCTACTTTTCACATTCTATCCGTTCGTCTTTTTACATATATTCATTTAATTTACAGCTCGTTACACATGCTGCTTTGTTTAAGCTGGCTGAGACTCATTATAGCACTTAATATCATTGCTCTTTTGTTGTTTTTGTACACACACACTCCATTTGTAAGACAGCTTTCAGATAATACAGTCAGATCTGCTAAATGACTAAATCAGTTACATGTACATATACACACATACACACACAGTCAATTGAATTAATTATACAGAAACGAGCTCACACACAGTTGGATAAACTATGGAGCTTTGATCTAGATCATGAACAAGCTCCTCCCAAATGTTGTTAATAAAACAATTTAAATGTAGATCTGCATCCATTCACACACATGTTCCCGTATCTGCAGTATTAGTGTTTGGACATACTTCAGTCCATCTGCAGTTTACTAGTTTGGATCCTGCAGTTTGTGGTGTGAGCAGCTGGAACTCTCTGGACACAGTCCTGGGTGATTGTAAGGGCTCAAGATCCCAGCTCTCTCATCTCTCCCAGGTGTGAGGGTTTGAACTCAGAGCTGAAGACAAATAACAACAGCCTTCCTCTGTCACCATACAGCCAGACAACCTACAGACACACACAGACAGATCATCTACAGACACACACAGACCGATTATCTACAGACACACACAGACAGATTATCTACAGACACACATTGTCGAGATCAGTTGACTGTAACATACAGACAGACTTATATGTCTCTTACATACAGTTCAGTATCTGCGGCTGACAGTTTGGACGAGATCAGTCCATCAGAAATAAACTTTACACCAGAGTCATCTGCAGGTGTTGTTACTGTCAGATCCAGCTACTCTCAGGACCGCAGTTTGAGGATTGTAGACACTGACAGACAGATCATCTCCGAACGCACACTGAGCAGATGAGGTGCAGACAGCAAGACTGAAAGAGACAACGAATCATCTACAGACACAGAGGCAGATCATCTACAGACACAAAGGGTCAAACCATCTAGAGACACCTGCAAACAAATCATCTAGAGACACACACGGTCAAATCATCTAGAGACACACACGGTCAAATCATCTACAGACACACACGGTCAGATCATCTACAGCAGGGTTCCTCAAATCTTACCCTGGAGGGCCAATGCACTGCAGAGTTTATCTCCAACCCTGATCACACCTTAACTACAATGACACACATAATGATCCTGAAGGAACATTGATTGGCATGCTCAGGTACAGTTTGATTAGCGGTTAGATCATAAACAGACACAGGAGAAAGTGGATCTACAAGTGGGCCAGACTGAGATCCCACGATTTCTGGACACCGTCAGATCATATACAGACACACACCGTCACATCATCTACAGACACACACCGTCACATCATCTACAGACACACACACAGTCCAGATCATCTACAGACACACACGGTCCAGATCGCCATGCAGACACACAAACAGATTGTCTACAGACACACACGGACAGATCATCTACAGGCACACAGTCAGATCATCTACAGGCACACTGTCAGATCATCTACAGACACACAGTCAGATCATCTACAGGCACACACGGTCAGATCATCTACAGGCACACACAGTCAGACCATCTACAGGCACACACAGACAGATCATCTATGGACACACAGTCAGATCATCTACAGACACTGAAACAGGTCATCTACAGACACACCGCGGTCAGATCATCTACAGGCCGCACACACAGTCAGATGATTTTACATACACACACACAGACAGATCATCTACAGACACACACAGACAGATCATCTACAGACACTTTGGAGCTTTTTACACAACCGGATCATCTACAGACACACAAACAGATCGTCTACAGACACACACAGTCAGATCATCCACAGACACACAGACAGATCATCTAAAGGCACACACGGTCAGA
>NC_056586.1:21431801-21460421 GCF_018340385.1 Cyprinus carpio | reverse complement strand
ACTCTACATCATTCCCCTGGTGTGTGTGTTCACTCCTCTCTCGTTCATGTTTACTGATGTACTTACTGTTTTTCTGAACATGAGGTTGCATTAACCTAGATCAGGGGTTTTCAATAAATGAGTAAATCATTCACTAAAAAAGACTTAAATACCTATTTTGATTAAAATAAATAAAAACATTTGTTTTAAAATATAAAAGACAATTGTTTAAAAATAAGTTAAATTTGATTACAATAAATGCATTTCGACTATAATGCTAAACATATTTGCTTACAAGAAATAAATACAAAAGAATAATAAATATGCTTTGATTAAAAATAAATACTTAAAACATTTGATTAAAATAAACAAAAAATTATTCAAATAAGTAGATTTTAATCAAATTGACTAGTATGAATTGATAAAAAAATATTAATTTTATTTAAATAAATGTAATTAAATGTCTTGACCGTAGACTTTATGTTGACTGATCTGAGCACAGTTTGAGACGTCGTGAGATCTCTGAGAGCCTGGAGGAGGCAGATGTGAGATCACTGCGCTACTGTTCTCAGGAGAAACATCTGAGGAGCTGGAGCTCTGTTTTGCTCAAACAGCTGAGATATTAAGGATTTCTCATTCCTGCACTGTATGAAAGACACTGTGATTAGCCGCTCTGATGAGGTGTCTGTGTGTGCAGGAAACGCTGGCTCTAATAGAGCAGTACAGATCAGGCGCGGCGCCCCCTGCTGACGTGGAGTTTGAGGATTACAGTCAGGGAGTCAAAGCTGCTGCATCTGACAACACAACCACACACCTGCCGAAAGTCCGCATCAAACAGCTGTTCCACAAGAAAAACAAGGTGCACACACACACACACACACACACACAGCCCAGTACTGCAGTCATTACTGTAAACCACTGGAATCATTATGACATGTACAATATATATATATATATATATATGATGTATGTATATGTAAATATATATATACTTACGTTTGTGCATGTGTTGCAATTTTCAGGTGACGTTTCCTGATAAAAACACGGTGAGCAGCTTTATGCATGATGTTTCTTTTTAATTTTGTGAACAAATTTGTGTTGGAAGTCTGCATCAGATGTGCCACAAACAAATCACGACTCTAACACTTGTTAGTTGTTTGTTCTGGTCTCTAGGGCTGATGTAAGATTAGAGCATCGGAGTATCTTTGTTAAGAGTATGTACTAGCGGTCAGTCTGAGTGTTTCATGTGTGTGTGTGTGTGTGTGTGTGTGTGTGTGTGTGTGTGTGTGTGTGTGTGTGTGAAGCCGTCCTCGCTGGAGGATCTCTCTCGTCTCCCTCCGGATCAGAGGAGGAGACGCCTGCAGGAGAAGATCGATGACATCCAGAAGGAGCTGCAGAGAGAGATGGAGCAGAGGTACATCAGCACATCTGTCACGCAAACCACAACACCGTACCTACCATACTCATGTCACTTCAGAATAAATAAAACGGGTTAATCACTAGAAATCGGGGTGATGGCCAAAAATATAGCTGTGTCAATCAGTTTATGCTTAAACCGCGTATGAGCTTCTGTTTATAAAGGAACACAGGTGAACATGTTTGCATGAGCACGTGTTGTTGGTTTAAGTGTTATCAGGTAAAAAATGTACATGTTGATTCCCTACAGCCACACTGATCACGTTTCCATGACTACAGCTACACTGACTGAGCAAGTTTCCATGACTACAGCCTCACTAACTAACCCCGTTTCCATGGCTACAGCTACACTGACTGAGCAAGTTTCCATGACTACAGCCTCACTAACTAATCCCGTTTCCATGGCTACCTAACTAATCGCCTTTTCCATGGCTACGCTACACTGACTGACAACGTTTTCCAATGCTAACCCGCCCACTAACGGAATCCCGTTTCCATGCACCAGCCGCACTAACGAATTTCCCCTTTTCCATGACTACAGCCTCACTAACTACTCCCTTTCCATGACTACAGTTCCCACGACACGACTCCTGTGTCCATGACTACAGCCGCCCTAACTAATCCTGGTTCCATGCCTACAGCTGCACTACGGCCGTGCTTCTCTCTGTAAAGTTTCAAGAGTAATACCCAGATTAAATTACAGGAGTGAATCTCTCAAAATTGCGATGATTGACACCATGGTAACCATAACAACATTCTGGCATCTCATGCATTTGATATCTGCTATTTTTTAACAAAGTAATATTACAGTGACCAAAGACTTTTGTTCAGAGATTTTAAACCACCGTCAACAGAGCCGTTGTGCTAAAGTGCTCTTGAAGGGTTGCAATGTCCACTTATTATTATAAGCAACACTTTCTGTGACGACAGAAACTAGCAGATCCTAAGAATCCTGCTGTTCACATTGACACTTTTACACCCTCTGTCTGTCTGTCTGTCTGTCTGTCTGTCTGTCTGTCTGTCAGCGAGGCTCTGATGAAGATGAAGGGTGTTTATGAGCAGAACTCTCAGCTTGGAGATCCGTCCAGCCTTCAGCCTCAGATCACACAAACCGCTCATGACATCGCCAGACTGAGAGGAGAGCTCAACAAATACCAGGTACACACACACACACACACACACACACACACACTCACACATGTAGCATTTACACACATATAAACATACGTGTGTTCTGCAGGTCCAGCTCGCTGAAGCCGGCGGTGGGACGCTGCAGCACTATCCCGCCAGGTTGGTCCATCAGCAAAAAAGTGTTTTCATGATCACCAAACTCTCCTGAAGATCATTGGTTTGATCTGAGATGTGTTTGATTTTAACCGGTTTAATGTGTGTGCAGTTCAGAGTACATCACCGTGTAATTGAGCGATCAAGTGGGTCTCAGTCAGAGAACATCTATGAATGTGATTTTGATTGAGGACTTTGACATTGACGTGCCCATCGGTCAGTGCACAGGCTCCTATGGACTTTGACTGTGATCTGTTCTCTTTTGTGCACTTTTGTCACGGTTTAAACGTTCAGTAGACATCCCAGATCACATCCGGCCTCTCCGTGAGCATCTGTGTGTGTGTGTGTGGGTGTGTGTGTGTGTGTGTGTGTGTGGTGTGTGTTTGAGGCGGCAGCAATGAAGGGCGCCGTGTCCATGCAGGGTGGGCGGAGCAGAATGAGTCTGATGCAGGAGGAATCAGGCGGCGACGGCTGGGTCAGAGTTACAGAGTGGCAGTGGACACGTGGGATACGTGCCGGCGGTCCGTAACATCCAGATACATATGATCGAACCTTCAGCCAGCATCAGAAAAAAAAACTTTTTTGGGGCCTTTTGAGAGAGCGGTTCAAAGGATTGTGAGCTAGTGCGTTTATCATGGTGACTCCATCAACTCTTGTTTTTATGTCACGGGGAGTGTTTTCTAATTTTCATGTTGTCTTTGTGGGATTTTCTTCTTTTATGTCAGGCATGCAATTAGCTGGGCGTCTGGTGATTTTCTGCACAATCTGTATTTTTAAAATGGATGTTTAGTTTTCTTTTTCTGTCCTTTGTCTATTTGTTGGCACACCTCTGTATCACCATTGTTGTAACTTCATGATGCCTATTCACCGTCCAACGTGTGTCCAAATGTGTGTGCTGATTGATTGGGGTATAGTTTAAAGATACGGTCAACCCAAAAACGGATGATTATAACGATACCTATATTATTGTCCACACGACTAATGATAGCATTCGAATTATTATAAGTGCGTCTGTCCCTTTAATAGCTTGAGCACCTGCACAAAGACCAACAGTCAAGGTCAAATTGTCATTAAATAATATATACTATTTAAATTTGAACACCCAGAACACTTGAGAATTATTACTTTTGTTGCTGTGATACTGATGTGGGTGTCCTTTCTGTGTCATTATATGAGAGGAGTGCGAATGGGACATTTCGTTAAAATTTCTCCCTTTATGGTCTAAAAATGAAGTTCTGTTTATGAAGTCTGCTGCTTTTACTGGCTCGAGGTCTTGTATTAAGGATGGAGTTTTTTCTGTGTTTGGCTGCCAGTGTTTTTATCGTTTATCAGCTGGACAAAAGCTTTCTGGAATTGATTCTGATACGTTCCTCATTTAATTGTTCTTGGTGTGAACGTGCCCTGAAGGTATTTAAAGTTTTGATTTAGAATTCAAACTCAAGAAGTTGAAACCATGTACTGTTATCTTGTGTTTTTGGTACCGTTGTGAGTGTGTACAGGCTTCAGATCAGATGTGACTGAGTTTGTAGATTTTAGTTCATGGTGTTTGTCTCCCTCTTCTGGCTGCACACAAAAATATTTCATTTAAAGTGAAACACTTTCACTCTATCGTACTGTAGTACTTTTCCAGGGCTTCCGAATCTGTGTGTGATTTAATTGGTGTACAATTTTTATTACACCAAAATGTATTAACTAAAAAAAAAGTTGCCACCGTTTTTTTTTAAATGTCTTATTTTATTTTTGCTTATTTTTCACTTTTGACTTTATTTAGTCCCATCCCCCCCCCCTGACCTTTTCAACTCACTGAATATGCTGTTTACACAATCCTGAACTATAATCTGAATGTGAAATCAGGTTTTGATGCTGTTAAGGTGGACTGTGAAGTAAACAGGGCTCAGATCCTGATATAATAATTTCCATTTTAATCCATTTAAGAATTCATAAAAATATTCTTTCCATTGATAAACTGTGTCCACAAAATAGATTTCAGGAGAGAAAGCATGTCTCTGAAAAACTAACCATATTAGATTTGGCATATTTCACTCAAGTGTGAAAGCCAATCACAGCTTTAAAATGTCATCATCATCATCATCATCACTGTACAAACTGAAGGGAACTGGGTCATATTGTCAGTGTTAAAACATTCAATTTTATAAAAGACGGTTTCGGACCGACCCCCCCACTTTTCTTTTCATTTTTTCACAGCATTCATGTCTGAAAGTCCTTTATCATTTTCATTGTGCTTTAGCTTGGAGAGCCTTTTTGGTCTTTTTAACATTTACTGTACACAATAAATGACAGTAATATTAAACTCGGATGGGGTTAATGTTCAGTAAGGACATATCATCAACCTCCAGCAGACGGTCAAAGCTCAGAGCTCCCGTCCGGTTCCAGTTTGTTGGAGAGGACCGTGAGGATCCTGTTCGAATTGGCGTAGCGCTCCTTACGGTCGGCCTTGGCACCCGTTTTGTTCCCAGAAGAGGCCGAAGGGCAAACTTCTGTCTGAAACACCTCCAGCAGCTCCGGGATTGGCTCCCATCCGGCTAGAGGCGGAGAGTGAAAAGATCATCCGTCCACAAGCAGAGCTTTGCTGGCATGTTTGTCAGTGTTTGGGGAGTTTGTCACCAAATTTAGTAACTTTCTCATTATTGCAACTTTTGAATGATTTGATATGGGCTATATTTTGAGCTATATTTAAATATTTTGGTGACTTTTTTTAATGAAAATACCAATCAAAAGAAAAGAAAGGCATTCTGTTGCTGCTAACGTTCTCTCTGAAAATGTTACATTTAAATATAAGCTGAAATCAAATGCAAATATGAATGCAATGACATCATGAATGTACACTTAGCAACTTTATTGTTGCTGCAGCTTTGTTTTTTAAACTCGATTGCAACAAGCAGCTATTTTAGATATATGTTAACCATATTAGAAGCTATTTTGGGTGATTAACATTATGTACCAAACAAAAGGATAAAGAGAATCTGATGCTTCTAACTTTCTCTCTGATCGTTTTTATGTGTAAATACAGCTTAAAATAAAGCATAGCCTCATCCATGCATAAGCTACTTAGCTCTTAATGACTTTCTCACCATTGCTGTGACTTGTTTTGTACGTGTTTCTCGTAACATTTGCGGCAATATTTAAACACTTTTGGAGGTTAACAAACTACAAGGAAAAACATATCTGTAGCTTCTAACTTTCGGAGTTTTTACATGTAGTTCCAAATTATGATCATGAGTATGTTAATTATACATTTAGCTACTTAAGGAAACCTTTAAGTGTGTAAACTCAATTGTTTTACAAGAAAACACTATTTCAGTCTTTTACACTTAAAATGATAATATTTAATTAAGTGGCTACTCGCTGCTTCTTTGTAATTATTTGTGATTTTTTTCTAGGCATTTTCTGCCAGGAGCTTACCAGAGAGCAGGCCGTGAGCTTGTGTAGCGTGCAGTCTTAGCGTGTAGCGCGGCGTTGCGTGCCGACTGCAGCAGGTTGTAGAGCAGCTTGCAGCCTCTGTCGGTGGACTCCACGCTGTCCTCGCCCTCCATCAGCTTCAGCAGCGGCTCCATTGCGGCAGCAGAGACAGCGGCCCCGACACCACGGCATCTACCACACACAACACTCGCTGGAAACTCACTCCGCATCAGCACCAGACACAGTCAGCTCACACAAACACTCACCTTCACCCTCATTCAGGGATTTCATGAAGGGTTTGAGACTCGTTCTCAAACGTCACGGCGCTGGCGGTGTGGGATTGCGTCTCAGCGCTTTCCACGTTCATCTCCAACCTCACCACCTGTCATATTATTAAAATGATAGAAAGAACATGCATTTTGTCCATGCATTTGGTTCAATTTTGAGATTTTGGCTTTTCATAACACGTGGAAAGAAAACATCCAAAATACACTTTTAGGTGTTATTTTATTACAGTTTCTCTATTTGCACCTGTAGATTTGAATTATAATACATATCATTTAAAGTTTATTTTCTCTACTTCGGCAGTACTTACATGCACCAAACTTAGCAGTTTAATTCCTCTCTATATTCTTAAGGTATTTACTGAGGGGTTTGTTCATATATCATTCACACTGATTTATACAACATTTTACCCCAAAACATGGTAAAAGTGCGCTTATATTTCAAGGGTTGAGAGTTTTTTTTCTCTACTTCAGCAGCAGTTACACACACCAAAACTTAGAGTTATATCTTATTATCTATATTCTGAAGGATTTTACTGAAGGGTCTTTTCTTACATCATTCACCTGGTTTTATTATTGCACTTTAGCTATTTGCATTAATTTACAACACATCACTTTAAAGGCTGTTTTCACAACAAATGAGTTTTTTCTCCACTTCAGCCGCACTTACATACACCAAAACTTAGAGTTTTATTCCTCTCTATAATCTGAAGGATTTTACTGAGGGGGTTGTTCATATATCCATCACACTGATTTATACAACCTTTTACCCCAAAACATGTTAAAAGGGCTTATATTTCAAGGTTGCGAGTTTTTTCTCCACTTCAGCAGCACTTTACATACTTCCAAAACTTATAGTTTTGTTTCCTAAATATATTCTGAAGGGTTTTTGCTGAGGCATTTTACTCATAACATCATTCACACTGATTTATTATTATTGCTCTATATCTATTTGCATCTGTAGATTTGCTTATAATACATATCATTTAAAGTTTTTTTTCCTCCACTTCAGCAGCATTACATACACCAAACTTAAGTTATATTCCTGTTTATATTCTGATGGGTTTTTACTGCGGGGTTTGTTCATATTTAATTCACACTGATTCATACAACATTTTGGTTCTTAAAACAAGGGAAAACGTTTTTTTTTTTTCATAAAATTTTTTTGATTTATGGAGTGATTAAAAATAAAAATCCCTTCTGTAAAAAAACCTTCAACTCTAATATGTCAACAAAATCTTAGCCAATCTTCAGATCAATATTCTGTAATTAATGCAAATGAGTGCATATTAGATAGAATGCCTCATTTGGATATTTAGTTTGAAATTCTTAGTGTAGTCAGTCAACTGGGGAAGTATGGTGATAACTATTAGTTACATGTTTTTTATCCTATGCTTTAATGTATTATTTTAAAATAGACTATTATTTTTGCATTTAAACTCAGTTTAGGATGGTACCTGCGGCAGCTCCAGCGCTTTCATGATGGCAGAGAAGGCGTACAGGTCATGCGGGTGTTGCGCAGCTCCTGCGCCAGCTGGATGATCCTGTGCAGCACCGGCCGCCCCGCTGACCCACCGTCCCCGAGCAGCCCAGGAAGATCCACCGCCACGCCCAGAGCCAGAGATTGATGCCTGACGGGGAAGCACAGCATGATGTCATCACGCATAACATGGCAACCGCATCAGCATCATCATCATCACGGCAACACGCACCTCTCCAGCGGTTCCTGTCTGAGCTGGCCTCCGTGTGGCAGCGTGATCAGCTCTAGACCGGTTTCCACTCCCATGATAGCCTCTTCTGCCTCCACCGTCACACCTGTGACCCGAGCCACCTGAGACAGAACAGAGGCTCAGACACGTGTGTTTTATTTTAGTATTATTTATAGTTTTTATTCATAATTTGTATTCACTTTTATTAACTCTGCAAAAATTATCTTTCCTGTGTATTTTTTTCCTTGTTTCTTTTTTTAGTACAAATATCTAAACATTCTTAAATCAAGATATATTTACTTGAGATACAAAATGACTTTAGGTCCTAAGTTTTATTTTATGAAAACATATGCTTAGAACAAAAAAAATCTGACAATGCGGTCAGGGAAAGGAAACATAGTTCAAAGGGAAAACAGGTGATTTTTCACTGTTTGCTCTTGTTTTAAGCATAAACCTCACATCATTTGATAGATTTTCTCAGAAAAAAGATATTAATATATAAGATTTAATATAATTAATTTTCCCTTATCAAGTAAATGTATCTGATTTTAGAGTTTTTAGGTGTTTTGTAATCAGTTTTTTTTTATTCATTAAAAATAAATTTTGATTTTTAATTTAACTTTTAGTAATTGTGTTAAATGCTTTTGTCATTTTATTAGTAATTGGTAAAAAAAAAAATACATTACTAATATTTGGTTAAAAAAAAAGAGCAGTCATATGGTAAATTTCATAAGTGTCCTAATATTGTGTTGGAGTTTCCTACAACAGGTTTAAATGCATCTGAGGTCAGAAAAAATTGTAAATTTTCTCAAAATATAAATTAAAATTTTAGAGTAATTCCGCCAATGATTTCGAAATTCTGATTCGCGTTATCCGGTTTGCCTCAGCACGTTTTAAAGCAAACCAATCCCTTCCCAAAGTCTAACTCCATGCTCTGATTTGGTCAGCTGGCCAATGCCTGTTCGTGATTGGCACAGACAGGAGGTCCTAATATTGTGTCCATTTCCTACTACATTGACAACAGCACCTTTACATAAAAACAATAATATAGTGCTCCAATCCGTTTTATAATAAAAATCGACATAAATATACAAAAAAACGATTCTTATGCAAGCGAATCGTGCACACAGCTTCAAAAGTTTAGCTGCTAAACTGTGAACACTAGTGGGAGTGATTAGCACGACAGTGCTAACGTGACCAACTGATGAAACAATACAGTTACATAAAACATAAATAGTCTACTGTAGAATGTTGAACAGAACGACAGAAAAAAAAGACAACGCTCTCTTAGCTAACAGTTTAGATGCAGAACGTGAGAACAGTGGTCTACGTTAGGAGCACAGCCTTCGTGACTCTCCGTTGCATTAACCCTATAACTGCAGGTGATGAAAACGACAATAAACAGCAGTTTTCACATTATTATAAAGTTCTGTGTGCATTACCCTACAACTTCTATACATTCACAACAACTACAGTTATTAGAAACATCGGTATTTCTACAATAACGACCACCTTCTTAGGAAATAGTCGGGTTCACAGTGAATTATCAGAAGTACTTTCAGTAAGACAGTAATATTGTGCTGTTACCTGGAAACCTAAATCTGCACTAGGTATACACCACATATTAGCACAAAAACGTTTTTGAGGCACTCAACTGGAAATGTACACAACATATCAATGTACTTACAGGTCCATGGTTCAGAGAGCTTGTTAGTCCAATTAAGAAGATTAGAAGCCAACGAAGATTAAAAGCCCAGATTAGAGAAGCAGTTCTGAAATAAATGACAAGCACACAACTAAAAGGCTATCGAATTGTATTTCTGTGGTATCCTTGAACACCGCGTCTTCTCAACGTGATGTAACGCACTAATAGCAGAAGTGTTTGTGTGGCAGGTCAGACTCGTATTTCGCGGGCAGGCGGGGATTATGCCAATGTGTTACCCATGACGTACACCTGTAACAGGCAAAAAGTTCGAAAATATACGCGCCTCGTTACGGCGATTCAGAACCGACTCTCTCTTTTGAGAGACAATATCTTATTTGTTCCATTGCACTTTTGTTGCTTATTAACAGCTTTTAAAGACTGTTTTTCATTTAAGGATAGCTACGTTATAAACTGCAAAAGAGAGATTTTTCAAAAACCCATATGACCTGCTCTTTAATTATTTGTCTAAAAAAAAAAAAATTACTTTCTTGCTTAGTAAGATACACTTACTTGACCATCAAAAATTACTTAAATTATTTATTATTTTTAATGGCTAGATATTCAGGAAAACTTGAACTTAATTAAACAGGAATTAATGGTTATTTTCCAGTTCTTTTTTTTCTGGTTTTAAGCAAACTCAATTTTGATCAGTTTTTCAGAAAACAAGATCTATCCTAAGTTATGAGCTCTATCTTTATATCTGTAAGTCAATTTGATGTCTCATAATTTAACAATGTTTACATATATGCAAGGCAAAAATACTGAGCCTTAAACTTATTTTACTTAATTGCCAAGACCGTATTTCTACATTTTAACTTAGTTTAAGTTATGTTTCTTTTATTTCAGCTTTATTTCAATGTTTAGAATATTTTTAGGGAGCAATCATAAGCCTGGCGTGTGTTACCTGGCAGTTTCTGACGCTGAGCATGTGCAGCGCGCCCGATGGTCCCTGGCGTCGGTGCGCGTCAGCAGCTCTGTTGACCTTCAGCAGGACGCTCTGAATCCAGCGGACGGTTGTGTTCCGGCAGCAGGAGCGAAGCGGAAACTCATCCAGAGACGGAAATGAAACATGATGTGGTCTCAGTCTGCGGCCACTCGAAACGCCACTCGCGCTCCGCCTCCCTCGATCCTCTCGCTCTCCCTGTGCTCGCCTCCAGGAAACCAAAGCTGGTCTCGGTGAGACGCACGCGGCTTGGTCCATCGCTCTGAGCACGGAGACGCGCCGCGTGACCTTTGGGTAACATGCTGACGGGGACCTACAAGAGGTTTCTTGGGTTAATGAATATTTTTCAAACGAATGCAAAAGTTATGCAAACAAATGCAAAAGCATTTTTCCTCTCTTCTTTAATTTTTTTTACCACTGTATACCAATGATACAATTAGACCAGAGTTGTGTATTTAAGTAAGTAAATAGGTTTGATTTTGTAGTCATGAGCTCTCACCTGTGGCACCAGCTCACTGTAGAGGCCGCCAGGATCAGCGTCCGCCCTGGACTGGGACCGGATCCTTGGTGAAGACGATGGAGATCCGCAGCGGTTTGGGAGGCGCTCGAGAATGCAGCTTTCCATCCATAGCCGTGGCAGAGGGAGACCGCTGAGACTCGAGTGGCTGGGCGGCGGCACAGGAAGCAGCTGTGGCTGAGGACCACGGGCCTCACTTCCTGTAGGGCGGAACACTGGGGATATGGGGGCGGGGCTGTGGACTCCAGTGCGATGGACAGCCTCTGAGGGCACCTGCACAACAACCGAATCACTCTGTGTGAGTACTCAGCGGCTCAGATTCCGAGTTTTTAAATATGTTCACAACGTGTGTGTTTGTGTGTGTGTTGTGTGTGTTGGGTGTGTGTCTGCCCTGTGCGTAGGTTGCTGTCAGATTGTGCAGACTGTAGGGGGGGACGACGGTCTGCCCACTGTCTCCAGATAGCAGTGCTGACTGTGCCGCTGCACTAACGAACACACACACACACACACACACATCACTGTTACTATGACAGACACATAATACACCACAAACTCACTGGTACTATTGACAACTATAACCCACATCACTGTTACTATGACAAAACACCCACACACACACACCAACACACACACACACACATATCATTGAGCCTTCCAGAATGTGTGTGTGTGTGAGAATGATGTGTGTGTGTTTGTGTGTGTGTGTGTTGTGTGTGTGTTGTGGGTGTGATGGTGAGTTATGTGTTGTGTGTGTGTGAGTGGAGTGTTGTGAGTTATGTTTGTGTGTGTGTTGTGTGTGAGTGAGTGTGTGGTATGTGTGTGTGTGTGTGTGTGGGTGTGTGTGTTGTTTGTGTGTGGTGTGTGTGTTTGTGTTTTTGAGTGGGTTGAGTATGTGTGTGTTTTTTTTTGTGTGTGTGAGTATGTGTGTGTGGTGTGTGTGGTGGGTGTTGTGTGGGTTGGTAGGTTGTTTTGTGGAGTGTGTGTGTGTGTGTGTGTTGTGTGGTTGTGGTGTGTAGTGTGTGTTTGAAGGTGGGGGTTATGTGTGTGTGTGTGGTTGTGTGTGTGTGTGGGTGTTGTTGTGTGTGTGTTGTGGGTGTGTGGTGTTTGGTGATGTATGGGTGTGTGGTTTTTTGTGTGTGTTGGGTGTTTTTTTGTTGTTTAGTGGTGTGGGGTGTGTAGTGAATCTTGTTTGTGTGTGTTGTGTTGTTGTGTGTTGGTGGGGGTGGTTGTGTGTGTGTGTTGTGGGTATGTGTCTTTTTTGTGTGTGGTGTTTGTGTTGTGTTTGTGTTGTGTGTTTGTTGTGTGTTTTGGTTGTCTGTCGGTGTGTGTTTGTGTGTGTGTGTGTGTGTTTTGGAGTTTTTGTTTTTGTTTGTATGTGGGTTTTTTTGTCCGTTGTGTGTTTTTTTGGTGTGTTTGGGGGTTTGTGTGGTTTATGTGGTGTTTGATGTGTTTTGGTTTTTTTGTTTGTGGAGTGTGTGTGTTTCTTTGGTTTGGTTTTGTTTTGGTCTGTTTGTTTAGTTGCTTTGTGTGTCGTGACTTGATTTTGTGGAATGTTGATTACCTTGTTTTTGGCGGTTGTTTGTTTTTTTGTTGTTTAAGGCAGGTTTTTGTGTGTTTATTGGTTGAATTGTTTATGGTGTTTTTTTGTTTTTTTTGGTTTTTTGTTTGTAGTTTTGGTTATTTTTTGTTGTTAATGTTTTGTGAATTTTTTTTTTTTTAATTGAACTGAGGTTTTTTTTTTATTTTTGTTTGTTGTGTGTTTTTGTTGATTTTGTTTTTTGGTTTGTTTTTTTGTCAGTTATTTTTGTTGTTTGGGTGATGTTTTTTGGTTTGTTGGGTTTGTGTGGTTTTGTTTGGGTGTTGTTTGTGTGTTTTTTATTATGAGTTTTGTTTTTTTTTTTGTTTTTGTGTGTGTGCTTGTTTTTGACGTAATTTGTGTGTTTTTGTGTTGTTGGTTTTTTTTGTTTTTGGGGAACTGTGCGTTGTTTTTTGTGTTTTTTTTTATTTGGTGTTTATGTGTGTTTGTTTTGTTTTGTTTTTTTTGTTTAGTTTTTTTTTTGTTTTGGTAAATTTTTTGGCTTTTTGTAAAATTTTTGTTGTTTTTTGTTTTTTTGTGAATTTGGTTTAAAATGTGTTATCGTTAGTTTTTTAATTTGGTGTGGTTGTTTTTTTTTTTTTTTTGTTTTTTTTTTGTAGTTTGTGTGTTTTGTTTTTTTTTGTTGTTTGTTTTGTGTGTGTTTGTATTTTTAATTGTTTTTGTTTTTGTTTGTGGTAATTTTTTTTGTTTTTTTTTTTGTTTTTTATAGTGTTTTTTTTTTTTTTTTTGTGGTGTTTGTTGTGGGTTTTGTGTTTTTTTTTTTTGTTTTTTTTTTTGTTTTTTTTTTGTTTTGTTGGCGTTAACAAAATTTTGGGTTTGTTGGGTTTTGTTTTTTTGTTTTGTTTTATTGTGTTGTTATTTTTTTGTAAAAATTGTGTTTTGTTGGTGTGTTTTTTTGTTGTTTTTTAGTTTTAGTTTTTGTTGTTTGTTTTTTTTTTTTGGTTTTTTTGTTTGTGGTGTGTTTGTTAGTGAGTTATTTTTTGTTTTTATTTTAATGTGTTTATGTTTTTTTGGGTTGTGTTTGTTATGTTTGGTTTTTTGTGTTTTTGTTTTTGTCTTTTTTAGTTTTTGTTTTTTTTTTTATTGTTTTTTTTTTATTTTATTTTTGTGGTGGTAACATTTTGTGTTCATAGGGTTTTTGTTGTAGGGGTTGTTTTTTTATGTTAGGTTTTTGGTTTGTTTTTTAATGTGGTTTTTGTGTTGTTTGTTGTTTTGTAAAGGTTAGTTTGTGTTTTTGGTGTTTTGTTTTTGTTGTTTTGTTGTGTGACATTTAATTTTGTTTTCCACAGTTGTTTGAACTCTTAGTAGAGTTTTGTTTTTGTTGTTTATTTGTGGTTGTTTTATGAACTTTTTGTTGTCATGTTTGTTTGTTTTTTTTGCTTTTTTTGCCGCTGTTTTTTGGTTTGTGATTTGTGGGTGTTTGTTTTGCTGGACCATGATGTTTGGTTGAATGTTGGTGTTTGCATTGGTTTTTGGTTGTGGTTGTTGTTTTTTGTTTTGTTTTGTTTGTGTTTTGTGTTGGTTGTGTTTTTTTGTGTTTGTTTTGTTTGTTTGAGTTCCTTTTTGTGTCCCTTGTGTGTGTGTTTTGTTTTGTCAGTTTGTGTTTTTTTTTTTTTTTTTGTTTTTGTGTTTTGTGAGTTTTTTTTGTTTTTGTGGGGGATATTTTTTGTTGAATTGTGTTTTTGTTGTAATATTAGTTTTTTTTTTACTGGTTGTGGTATTGTGTGTTCTTGTTTTTTTTTTTGTTGTTGTTTTTTGTTGGTTTATTTTTTGTTGTTGTTTTTGTAAGTTGTTGTAGTGATTTCTTTGTTTTTTACTTTTGTTTTTTTTTTTTTTTTTTTTGTTTTGGTTTGCTTTGAGTTTTGTAATAATGTTGTGTTGTGTGTGTGGTGTTTTTTTGTTTTGGTATTTTGTTTTTTTTTGTGTTGTTTTTGTTTTTGTTGTTTTTTTTTTTGTTTGTTTGGTTTGTTTTTTTTTTTTGTTGGTTTTTTATTTGTTTTTTTTTTGTTTTGTTGTTTTTTTGCAGGTTTTTGTTTTGTTGGGGTTTTTTTAGGTTGGGTGTTTTTTTGTGGTTATTTGGTTTTTGTTGTTTTATTTTTTGTTTTTTTTTTTATTTTTGTTTGTTTATTTTTGTTTTTTGGTTTTTGTTTGTGATGTGTTTTTGTTCGTACGTTTTTTTTATTTTGTACAGTTTTGTTGTTTGTTTTGTGTTTTTGATGAAGTTGTTCATTTTTTGTTGTAGTTTGATTTGGTTTTTTTTTTTTAGTTTGGTTTTTGTTTTTTGTTTTGTGTTTGTTTTTGTTTTTTATTTTGTTTTTGTGGTTTATTTTGTTTTGTTTTTGTGTTTTTTTGGTTGTTTTTTTTTTATTTTGTTGTTTGTTGTGTTTTATTTTTTATTTTTTTGTTTTTTTTTTTGTGTTTTTTGGTTTTTTTTTGTTTGTTTTTTTTTGATTGTTGTGTTTTTAAAGTTTGTTTTTTGTTTTTTGTTTGTTTTGTGTTTTTTTTGTATTGTTTTTTTATGTTGTGTTGTATTGTTTTGTTTTTTTTTTTTTTTGTGGTGTATTTTGTTGTTTTTTTGTTTTTTGTGTTGTTGTTTCTGGTTATTATTTTTTTGTTGTTTAATTATTTTTTGGTTTTTCAGATTTTTTTTTCATTTTTTTGTTTTTTGTTTGTTGTGTGTTTTGTGTTTTTTTTTTTTTTGTTTTCTTTTTTTTGTTGTTTGGGGGGGGTTTTTTGTTTTTTTTTACTTGTTTGTTTTTTTATTTTTTTTGTTTTTTTTTTGTTTTGTTTGTTTTTTTATTTTTTTTATTTTGTTATTATTTTTTTGTTTTGTTTTGTTTTTTTTGTTTTTTTGGTTTTTTTTTTGTTTTTTAGTTTGGTTTTTTGATTTTGAAATTGTTATTGTTTTTGGATGGTGTTTTTTTTGTTTTTTTATTTTTTGGTTTGTTTTTTTGTTGTTTTTTGTTTTTTTTGTTTTTTTGTGGTTTTTTTTGTTTGTCGTTTTTGTTTGTGTTTTTGTTTTTTGTATTTTTTTATTTTTGTTTTGATTTTTTTTTTCAGTTTTGTGTATTTTTGTGTTGGTTGTTTTTGTGTTTAAATTTCAGTGTTGTTGTTAAGTGGGTGTTTTTTTTTTTTTTTATTGTTTTGTCGTTTGTAGTTTTTTTTTGGTTTTTTTGTTGTTTTTTTTTTTTTTTGTTGGATTTTGTTTGCATTTTTTTGTGTTTTTTTTTGTTATTTTTTTATTTTTTGTTTGTGTTTTTTGTTTTTTTTGTTTTATATCGGTTTTTGTTTTGTGTGTTTTGTTTTTTTTTTTTTTTTGTTTGTTTTGTTTTTTTTGGTTTGTTGTTGTTTTTTTTTTGGTATTTGGGGTTTTTTGGTTGTTTTTGTTTTTGTGTTGTTTTTTTTTTATTTTGTGTGTTTTGAGTGGAATTTTTTTTGTTGTTTTTTTGTTTAATTTTATTATTGCAAGTTTTATTTTTAATAGTTTCTATTTAATACTACCTTAACTATTAATTTATTTCTGTGAGTAAAGCTTAATTTTCCAGTTTCAGGTCCTTCATTGTCAGCATTGTTGATCCTGTCAGAATCATTCTGATATGCTGATTTATATCAATTATCTTTTTGCTGTTTCATTACATTGTTTTGTAACCTTTTTTGCAGCGATTCTATTTAATGATAAAAGTAAATAATTAAATCACAAAACAGCATTCTATTTTCAAAGTAGAAATCTTTGTTAACAATATGTTTTACCGTCTTCAAAAGTTTGAACTAAATGAATACTTTATTCAGCAAGGATGTTTCTAAACTGACTTTTTTTTTTAATTTTATAATAAGCTTATTTTGTTGAAATGATCTATTTAATCATTCTGATCTTTGTCACTTTATTCACATAAATAATCCTGAAAAAATCGTTGAACACAGTGTTGGTATATATGTTGTGTTTACGTGGTGTGTGTGTGTGGGGGTGTGTGTCTGTGTGTTGTGTGTGTGTGGTACATATTTGCCACACATATGTTTATCGCGTTCATCTATTCTATGTGGCACGCTTATGTTTCCAAAGTCAAAGTTTCTAAAACACACACGTGAGTTCACCACCCTCAACAAACTGATGTAGAACATCTGGTTTAGATGCCAACTTACTTCAAGTATTTACGCTCGACCTTACAGCACGCTCTGAACAGCAGATATATATATATATATATATATCAAAGGTCTCAGCAGCAGCAGCAGCTCTGCCCTTCCGCTCGCACACAGCAGTGGAGAATCATTAACTGCGCCGGAGACAGCTCACCTGGAAACCCACACCGATCCCAGCGCTCGAGCCTTCAGCTGGGACATCAGCATCCGAAAATGTTCCTCCAGCCCAGAGGATCCTCACAGCTGACGAGAGTTCCGCTAGCTCTCGCGCATTCCTCGCATTCCGCCGCCGCGCTCACCTGAACACCCGCAACCCGCCCGATCTGCGGCGGCAAGGGGCCCTTTGTCGGCGACTCGACCACGCCCCCGTTTCAGCGCCGCCAGAGACGCGCGCGTTGCGCAAGACGCCGCGTTCACATAGAAAGAATCCAAGAGCTCCCTGATATGTTACTCTTAAAATGACGATAGAATCGAGGAGAGAGAAGAGAGGAGAGAGAGAGAGAAGAGGAGAGAGAGAGAGAGAGAGATGAAAGAGAGAGGGAAGAGAGAAGAGAGAGAGAAGAGAGAGAGAGATTATGTTGTACCTGTACGTTTATAGGGCAGACCGTGGATTTAGGTGAATTACTCGGCATTGAGTTCTCTGGGTGAGTTTATGATTTATTTATTGAAAGCAAATAAACGTTTTCAAGCTAATGCGTATTAAGACGTTTGGATATCTTTGTTGAAGGATACAGTATGTGGGGAATTAGATTGTCACAGTTGTCACCTACGGTTAACACTTCAGCAACGTATAAACAAAAATAAGTCGCAGTTGAATTCAGCAAAAACATGACTTCTTTATTTTATTTATTATTTAAAACAAAAAAAAATACTCCCGTCTTAAGCACTCGGTTGAACAGTTTATTCATGATTGGTGTTTGTGTTTTCTGTTATAGTATAGTATACTACTTTGTGCCTGGCATAGACAGCTCGTCCGGGTGACAGCGTTCAAATGAAGGTGGAAAAATGGCTATTGAACTATAATTTAACAAATTCCATGCATGCAGACCATGCAGTCATTTACAAATGAATACTACTTGCATTTGGCACTTGGTGTTGATGTAATTAAGAAATGAGTAGGATGAACTAAAGGAACCTGAGATTGTGTTTGCTGGAGGGGGCGTGGTCTTCATCACAGGTATGCAGTGAGAGCTGGAGGCAGGAGGCGGGGCTCTGTGGTTGTCACGGCGACGCAGTCTGGCACAATGCTGCTGACGGGAAGAGGGTCCAGTGGAGGTTTGACCAGGTCAAGCGACGAGGTCAGAGAGAGAGCTTATGACTCATAGTTGCCGGTCGGTTACTGCAGAGTTATTCTCTGAGGACAGGAAGCGCGATATCAAGCATAATGCAGCATGAGGACACAGTCAGCAGTGGTTATTAATCTGCGTGTGTGTGTGTTCACCTTTCTCAGGCTGTATTCTCTGCTGCTGTTTCTGTAGTTGCATTATGATGGTTGTTCTGTGTTCTGGATCTTCAACTCCCATCAGTGGAAGATCATCTTCTGTTTTACTACTAGGGAGGTACGCCTAGGAAACATGACACGCACACAACACGAAGCAGGACACACACACACACGAGCACGAGAGGAACACACACCACAGCAGCACACACACCCACAGCACACACACACACACACACACAATTTTCAAATTGAATCATGGGAGTTGTTGCACCCAAAAATTTGGAAATTATCTGAGAATTCACTCACCTCGTTCATCTGATTCAGGATTAGTTTTTGTTTCGTTCAATCAGGGTAAGATTGGTAGAATGTTGAGCACTGGCGCAGCGAGTGTGTCTCAGCAATGGCATTCTCTGCAGGTGGAAATGGGGATGCCGTCAGAAAAGATTAAAGGCAACCGGGCTTGATAAAGCACAAAGATCACAAAGATCAACCAATCAAGTAAGTCCCGCAAAGAGCACTCACGTCCATCTTCTGGTTAATTGTGATGGTTTTTATCAGCTGTGTTGGACTCTCAGTCTGACGGCAGCCCATGTACACTGCATAGCATCCATATGATGAGAACTGATTGCAGTGTCGTACATTTTCTACAAACCTGATGTCGGAGAAACAAACTCATCTACAACAGCTTGCTGGTGACAATGATGTTTTTAAAGGTATGCTATGCTCTTAATAAAACGTTGCATGTGAGTGGTTGTACGAATAATGTGAAAAAATGAAAGAGTAAATAGATACACCTCTAGGCCGGTCAGGTAGTGTTTCTCCACGCGCTGTGTAACTGCGGGCAGTCCGATCTGTCTCAGCCAGCGCGCGCTCGAGCCGATGGCTCAGGTAGGCGCAAGGAATTTTACAGGATAACCACCTCCAATCAAGTTGTCAGCATTCACAAAACACAACAAGCTCACATCTTGCTACATCTGCTCAGAAACCTCAGCTTGAGCTGCAACAACCGACATGTCGACTAATGAGCGCTGTGTAGCTATATTCATTCTTGTTTAATCGGTAGTCTGTAGCCGTGATTTTTACACAATAATGTTGCATACAATGAAAGTGCAAAGATGAAAGTGAACCGTGACATACAAGCCACGTGTATGGTGGACCATACATCGAGAATTTCGTGCTCTGCATTTAAACCCATCCAAAGTGCACACACACAGCGGTAAAACACACACACAGCACAGCAACACACCATGAACACACCACCCGGAGCAGTGAACCAGCACACGCACGGAGCAGCCGGGTATCATTTATGCGGTGGCTGACCGGAGAGGCAAGTATTGCCTGCCCGAGACATCGAACCCGCACAACCTGTTAGAGTTATGAGTGCAAACTCCTCTAACCACTAGACCAACGACTTCCCCAAAATTGTAGGTTTGGTTTAATGCATGCAGAGCAGTCCACTAGTCAATAATGCACTTAGAAACTAAATTGAGATGTTCATAAAATAAGGAGTCAGAGAAAAGAGTCCCTCCTAATCTATAAAACCAGTGCTGTAAAGGAGTTTTGCGTTTCGTAGTGTGGATTTTGATTATTGTTGTAATCATTGACAGTTTCTCACAGAACCAGTTCTTTCCAGCATCAGGAGAACACATTCAGTTCTGATAAACTAGCGAATTAGAAAGCGTAGTGTGGTTACTGTACAGACAACAGGAAAGGGGAACATAGAAACTTTCTGTTCGCTTCGTTTCTTTAGTTAACTCTTAGCGCTATAATCACCGCGGCTCCAATCGTACACCTCTGTCTTTGCAGCACAGGTGCCACAAAATTAAAAAAAACGAAATTTAAGTCACTACCTTTACTTATTTATTATTGATAAATTTTTTTTCTTTAGTGTTTTAGACGTTATCTGTCTCTTCTTCTTCAGTAGTTGGTGTACCCATATGTTGTTCACGATCCTCTCACGCTTTCTCTCTCTCTCTCGGCATTTGAGGTCCAGCGGCCGCCTGACTGAGGGACCTGAGACGATGCGTTCTGCTTGGGCTGCTCTGCAGCCGCTGTACTCTCTCCTCAGACAATCACAGCGCAGGAAAATATCTGCAGGTTGAAGACACATTCAGGTGTTTCTCATAACCGCATGGGTTTGGCTGATGATGTGTGAAGAAGATTATCAGGTAAGCGCCCTGTAACAGGTCCAAACGTGATTCTATACATCATTCTGAGGTTGTGTTTTGATTCCAGGGAAGTTGATTCAATAAAACCTGTGAGGTCACTTTGGATTGCATAATCTCCATATATGTACAATTTGATTACCATTTCGTGGGGTCTCTTATAGTTGTGATTCACTATTATATAAGCATGGTAACACCAACAACAAACAAAAAAACGCTAATTGTTCACACCCCACGCTGTATTTCACATGACATCAGGAGTGTGATGAGTTAGTGACTATTTTCGATACCAACCACATGTAGCGCCCTTTAACACTAAAATGAGGCGCTAACCTGGTTGTTAAGGAGGGCCCAGCAGCAGTGACTTCAGATGATAGCTGAGCTGTTTTCTTCAATATAGAACATGTGTTCAATTTATTTAGACACGTGGCAGGAATGCAGTATATTTACAGAAACTAATGGGTACTAGACGCACTTGTGTGCAAATAAGATCGGTGGCGCCATGTACTATTATAGAGATATTTAGACCGAAATGTGGTTAGTCAGGCGACGTATCAACAAAACGCGAGGCGAGAAACTGGGTGCTCTATCAGAAGACAAGACAGAATGAACTTCAAGCACTAAACGGAAAGTGAGTTTTTAATTGAAACAATACGTGTCTTACCCCGTCTGCCAATATTTCTTCTTATTTTAAGCATAAATCCCTTTAGACTAAGTATTTGAAATTATTTTACATAAATATAAACCAAGACAAAAATACTGAATATGTGATGAATGTGTTGTGAAACAAGTTAACATATTCACATTTTACAGTTTAGAACAAAACGTCGCTTGAGGATCAGGTGTGACGTCAGCATGCTTTTGTTAGCAGCTTGAGTTTAGTGCAGTCGTGCTCACAGGTCTTGTTTTGTCTCATCTCCTCTGTTATTGATTCAGGATCTCGTTCAGTGTCTCGTTCTGAATCATCTGTGAACGGCGGATGAATGAAATGCCTGCTCTTTTACTGCTAATGAACAATAACTGGTCTGTGTGTGTGTGTGTGTGTGAGAGAGAGAGAGAGAGAGAGAATTTACATGCAACAATGCACTGCTGCTGCTGCTCTTTGGCTGCACATGCTGCGGTTAGTAACACACATTCACACACATATTACACAGCAAACACACACACACACAGTCCTGCAGCACATGCACACCAAACAGAGAAACCACCACACTCTCACACACACACCACACTAAACACACACACCACACAAACACACACACACGACTCTCTAGCAGCGCACATGCAGGACTATAAACCCCAAATTTTACAAGTCAAATTAATTGTCAGATGTGTGATAATGACAGAGGAAAGAGGAAGTTATGTGCAGTTGAAAGGCTTCCTCCCCTCTCTGCAGGGTTGCAAGGCAGCAGGCGACAGCCTTGAGGAGAGAGGCGAGAGCGCCAGGCGACAGAGGCGACGATCACTGGACCTCCTGAAGAAGCAGGAAGGCGAGAGAAAGGTCAGAGGAGAGAGAGGCTGGCTTCATTGATGAGATCACGTTCAGTCGCTGGACACTTAGTCACCAGTTTATAGTTTCCAGATTCAAGTTGGGTGAGTCTGTGATGGTAATTTCAGTAGTTGTGCGGTTGAGTTAGTGTTGGTTTGTATGCCATTATGGAGCGCACTAGGAAGGTTTTAGGTCAGCGAGAAGAAGGTCACCCGAGGGGGCGTTCAGAACTGCTATAGCTGCTGATCTGAGGTGAGTGTGGAGGGGGGAAAAAAAAGATGGAGATGTGGAGACAGTGTGCCGGATGGCTGATTCAGTGCCGAGTGCGTCCCGAGAAACCAACAGAGTCACCTGGGACAGCGCACAGGTGAAGTGCTTACCTGCGCATTACACAACAACAGCCAGCTTTTCAAAAAACATGGGACGCATTTATCAAAGACTCCGGACACGGTTCTCCTGACCAGCTTTCAGCCTGGCCCATCATGTAAAGGCGAGAGTCCACTCAGCAATAGACAGTTTGTCACTCATTCATTTAATCCTCTGAAGATGTTTCCAAGCTGTTTAGGTTCCTTTCTTCGGTTGAGTACAGAAGAATATCTGATGAAAGAATGGTTGAAGGTATGCATTGAATTCCATAGTAGTTTTTCCATACCCACATTTCTTTCAAAAAGATATTACTCTGAACTAAGAATATGAAACTAACCACAGGCTTGGGAGCAGCAGAGGATTGACTAAACTCGATGACACAGGTACTAACACATCATACAGGCTCAAAATCAGGTCATTTTTCCATTGTTTCCTTAACAAACACACTTTATCAATCATAAAACAATGACCTAAAATACAGAACAGATGACATTATACAATGTTTTCTTCTGTAGAATTTCTTTAGAAACCAAGAAATAAACTCCTAGACTTTTCACTTTTTGTATGAAGTAGTAAATTGAAAGATTAACACCTGTGTATGACACAAATCATAAGTAGATTTTACAAAAAGCAAAAAACACATTTCAGGCATTCTGCTTTAACATTTTCATATTTCCAATTCAATATAAGCCTTCCATTTATATGCAGAAATGTTCCAGCAGAATTTCTAACTGGTGAATTGTTCTACGCTATTTTCTTCAGTGTAGGTGTTCAGCTACATCTGATTGTTTGCTGGTATTTCATTGTTTCAGATCTGGAAATACTATTTTTTTTCAATATAGTATGACTGTGAGAAATGCTCTTAGCAACTTGAGTTTTAGAAAGGTTTGTAAGCGTGCCAACTGATTGAGTTTGTAGTTTTGCGTCCGAGTGAGAAAAGATGTGCAATTGGAATTTGATAGATGTTTGTAGTATGTTTCACAAAGCGGTAAATGCAATGATCCAGCAGTCACGAAGACGCGTGATGGTAACGAAAAGGTTTGAGCTTGGGTCGCAGCGACCCCTGATAGAAACTGATAGTGCCATCTGACTGCGGGATCAGTGCTGTGAATGTTTCCGGCGTGTCTGTCAGAAAGTGATCTGTGGATGTTTGTCTGTTCTGAACGTGTATTTGTGTGTGTGTGACAGGTGTGTGATCTGGCCCATACGCTGAAGAAGATGGAGTGTTACTCTGTCAGCTGCCTCAATAACCTGCTGCCGCAGTCGGTCAACCACCGTCAGATGAATTAACCTGCGGCCCCAGATGTCTCAGGTACAGAGAGAGAGTATCTGTGTGATATGGAAATCACGCGATTACCATCAGCAGCTTCATGAGCTTAATGACAAATGAATGTGGCTGTGTGTGTGTGATAGAGAGAGGAGAGGAAAGAAAGCAAAGGTCCAAGCTGAACTTGGCAAACATTGTGATCACTGTCAGTGTTTAATGGAAACCTCGGCTGTCACACATACACACACACAGATTTTAGAAAGTTTATTGTGTGTGTTGCTGATAAGTTTACAACACTTGTTTCATGTACAGTCTTACATTGCACTTCCTTATTCTCGGCTTAACTTCCTCCTACACACACATACACACACACACACACACACACACTCTCACACACACACACACACACACACACACTCACACACAACACACACTCACACACAAGGCTGTAACTCAGGAAGTACTTTAAATGCAGATGTATATGATGTTTCTGCCTTTGTTCGGTGTCTCACACACACAGTTGTACTCCGACTGTCGTATATTGAATAATGTAATCTCACAATATATGATACAAAGTCTCTCTGTGTGTCTTTCTGTCTGTCATCTGCAGCGCTGGATAGTAACCGATTACATGTAATCTGGATTACGCAATTAGATTCACTCCGATATTTTCCTGTCTTAAAATCCTACGTATACTTTTACTCAGAAAGTCTTGCAGTTTTATGGAAATGGTATTCTTTCCATCTATCTATCTACTCTATCTATCTATCTATCTATCTATCTATCTATCTACAAACCGGTTCCCAAAAAGTTGGGACACTGTTCAAATTGTGAGTAAAAAAGGAATGGAGTAATTTACAAATCTCATAAACTTACATTTTATTCACAATAGAATATAGATAACATATCAAATGTTGAAAGTGAGACATTTGATATGTTATGCCAAATATTGCCTCATTTTGGATTTCATAAAGAGCTACACGTTCCAAAAAGTTGGGACAGGTAGCAATAAGAGGCGAGGAAAAGTTAAAGTTTGAAGTTATCATCATCTACAGTGCATAATATCATCCAAAGATTCAGAGAATCTGGAACAATCCTCTGTGCGTAAGGGTCAAGGCCGGAAAACCATACTGGATGCCCGTGATCTCAGAAGTCCAAAGATAGGCAAGGATCACCAATTTCTTTAATGCTGTGAAATAGTGGAGCAATATCGAAGAAAATTTCTCAGAGAAAAAAGAGTACGAAAAGAGTTTGAAGTTATCTGTATTTACAGTGCATAATATCATCAAAATTCAGAGAACTGAGACAATCTCTGTGTGTAGGGTCCAAGGCCAGAAGCCATACTGGATGCCCATGATCTTGGGCCCCTTGATCCAAGCATAAGTCTTTCTCAGAACCAAGGCTCATTTAAAAATGGACTGTAACTTAAAAGATGGGAGAAAGAAAACTGTTCTGTGGTCAGGCGAATCAGAATTTAGCAAAGTTCTTTTTGAAGAAACTGGGGACTTGCATGTCATCGGACTAAAGGGACAAGGACAACCCAGAAGTTGTTATCAGGCCGCTCAGTTCAAAGCCTGCATCTCTGATGGTATGGGGTTGCATGAGTGCGTGTGGCATGGGCAGCTTACACATCTGGAAGGGCACCATCAATGCTGAAAGGTATATCAAGTTCTAGAGAACAACATATGCTCCCATCCAGATGTGCGTCTCTTTCAGGGAAGACCTTGCATTTTCCAACATGACAATGCCAGACCACATACTGCATCAATTACAACATCATGGCTGCGTGAGAAGAAGGATCCGGGTACTGAAATGGCCAGCCTGCAGTCAGATCTTTCACCATAGAAAACATTTGGTGCATCATAAAGAGGGAAGATGCGACAAAGAAGACCTAAGACAGTTGAGCAACTAGAAGCCTGTATTAGACAAGAATGGGACAACATTCCTATTCCTAAACTTGAGCAACTTGTATCCTCAGTCCCCAGGCGTTTGCAGACTATTATAAAAAAGAAGAGGGGATGCCACACAGTGGTAAACAGCCTTTGTCCCAACTTTTTTGAGATGTGTTGATGCTGCATGAAATTTAAAATCAACTTATTTTTTTTTTTTTTTCCCTTAAAATGATACACATTTTCTCGGTTTAAACATTTGATATGTGACGTCGGGACTTTGCGAAGGTCTGAACTCTGGGAGAGTGACTGATGTGTGGTGCAATGATGATGATAATGTAACGCTAACGAACGCTTGTGATCGACAGGTGATCAACACACTGTCCATCCTGTCACAAACACCGCTGGCCCTGCAGAGAGGATTCCGGTAACACACACACACACACACACACACACACACACACACACACACACTCTTAGTTTAGTTGAGTTAGTCATGGTTTACTCACCCGCATGTCGTTCCAGATGCGGCTCTTTCTCCTGTGTGGAGCACAGAGGCAGATGTTCAGCAGAATGTTATTTGTGTGTGTCTTGTTCACTGCAGGCCATTTCCAGATGAAGCATGTGTCGGAGATGATGACATCTACACCGGCCTTTCAGATCAGATCGAGTGAGTGTGTGTGTGTGTGTGTGTGTACAAAGAAATGAGCTTAATCTGACAAAACAGTCATCATTTCTTAAAGCAATAATTAGAAGATGCAGTGGTCTTAACGTTTTATTTAAAAGAAAGAGACTGTCTCCTACATGACCCGGTGGAGCGCAGATGACGTCTTATGACTGTGTGGAGGACGCGCAGAGAATGAAGACGATGAATTTATGACGACTGATGAGGACGCGAGGAACCAGAAAACAGTGGAGACACACCACACCAACACACACACAGCACACCACACAAATACACACAGAGAACGTATAGATGAAAGTCTGTCTGTCACCAGCAGCAGAGGTTGCAGTGGCACAAGAGGATCTGCTGTCTCCCCAGGAGATCAGGACAGAAGCGGAGACAATACACAAACACACTGGAATCAATACTTCAGGTAACGCACAACTACAACACACACACACCCACACAGATCACTTTACTCCTGTAATAAATATAACAGTAAATGAGCGCTGGCGGCTTGTTTATTTGCGTATGGTTGTGACCTCCACTGGGAACGATCTCACGCTATGGAGCGGAAACCAGAGGGGCCCCGAGGCTCTGACCCATTAGGCCGTGTGATGTGCAGGTGCTGCGGTTCGCTGATTCTCTCACAGTCACATCTGATGATGAGAGGAGCGTGCCAGTCAACCTGAAACCGAAAGTGTTTCAGCAGCAGGGTCTCTTTGACCACGAACACACACACATTTCTCTCAGACACACACGAGCAATGAACACATGACTCACACACACGTCCTGTTGTGTTTGTTTGGTGTCCACAGCACTTTCTAAAACCGCTGCAGCCTTTCCTGCAGCCTGTGGACATCGAGAACATCTTCATCAATATTGAAGTGAGTCTGTCTGTCATCTTCATCAGTTCATGAGTCTCTCTGGGTCATCTGATCAGCTCAATAATCCACGTCCTCTCTCACAGGATCTGGCCAAGACTCATCGCTCTCTGCTTCACGAGCTGCAGGAGTCCATACTGCATTTACGAGCCGAGAATCTCTATCAGATCTTCATCGACTACAAGGAGAGGTACGACACGCACAGACCTGAGCGCTGAGGAGTTTAGGAGAAGTAACCTTAGACAAAACTCGTGCAGCACTTAAAGGAAACATTCCTGAGGTTTCCAGTCAAACTCATGAGGGATTGATCTGAATGAGCTTTTTACATTGAATCTGTAAATGAATCATTATTTCAACTGATTCATTCAACAGCACTGATTCATCTGTAAATTAAACAAGGGCTGTCCAAATTAGTGAGTCTCTGACTATTTACTTATGGCTTTATTCAGCAACACATTGATTCATATACAGAAATGGCACTGTCTTTATGAGTGAGTCATTGAATCGTTGGATTCTGTTATTCATAAACTGATTCATTCAGGAACAAAACATGTGACTGTTCTTAAGTGAGTGGGTCGTGCTGAACCGACTAGTACTTTGTTTGAAACATTGATTCTTTAAGGAATTAAAAATGACTGGAATTTGTGAATCATTGTTTCTGTGGATTGTTCTCAACCATATTGATTCATTTTTGAATGAGTTTTGGAATCATTGGATTCAGTTATTCAATCAACAACACTACTAATTTAATTAATCATTAATTCAGTTACTCTTTCAACAACACTTGATTTGTTCAGGAATTAAAATAAGTGACTGTCTTTTTAAAAATGTGAATCACTGGAATCGCTGATTCATTCTAACAACACTTGATTCATTCATCTCGAATGTCATTTATGACACATGTGCAGAAATTTTGTGTCCACATCACTTGTAAAACCATTTCTCTTACACAATCCGATAGAATGGGACTGTGACGTAAGAGTGCATTTACGAATGATTTACACACTAATTGTTTCATCATTGAGGTTCATTGCAACATATGTGAATGAATGATGTTTTGTCTGTGTGTGTGTGTGTGTGTGTGTGGTAGGCTGTTGCTGTATGGACGTTACTGCAGTCAGGTGGAAGCCGCCACCAAACACCTAGACAAAATCACCAGCACGCATGAAGATGTGAAAATGAGACTGGAGGTCAGAAACACATACACACCACAGACACATTTATCCTGACATAAATACCACCAGATAACTGAAAACCAGCACAAACCAGTGATCTCATTTAGCAAACCTGCTCATATTTAGGAGTGCTCAGTGAGAGCCAACAGCGGCAGGTTTTCACTGCGAGATCTGCTGATGGTTCCCATGCAGAGAGTCCTGAAGTATCATCTGCTGCTGCAGGTAACACACACACACACACACTCACTCTCACACACACACACACACACACACACACACACACACACAA
>NC_056586.1:21345763-21430799 GCF_018340385.1 Cyprinus carpio | reverse complement strand
TTAATTTTAATTTTAGAAGTTTTAGAAATGATATTTTTTATTTTATTTGTCCTTTTTTTTAGTTGTATTTTTGTGTGTTTTTTTTTTTTTTTTTTTTTCTTTATTTGTTTTATTTTATGTATTTAAAAAATTATATTTGTCCTTTTAGTTTTATTTGAAAAAGTTTTAAGAAAAAATGTTTTTATAGTTGAATAATATATATAGGTACTATTTTAGACAGTTTTAGAAATTTTTAGTTTATTTTAATTTGTCCTTTTATTTAATGTCACATTTATTTAAAAAACGTATTTTTTATGGTTATTTAATTTCATTTATTATTTTTAATTTGAAAATCTGGTGGTTGAGTCACATGACTTCTGAGTCTGAGGTCTCTTAATCTGAAGCAAAGGGGTTTTGTTTTTGTTGCTTTGTAACTTCCTTCTCTTTAATTGAGAAAGTTTTTAGGGGCGGGATTTTATTGTGGTCTTTTGAGCCACGCTTTTGGTGTTTCAGGGCCAGTATCACGTTTTTTTGTATGACACGTTTGTGAGTGGGAGAGTTATCTATTTTGGCGGGGAGCCAGGTAGTAAAATATTTTTTATTTTACTGGGTGTCCTTTTTATTTTTTGTGTTTAATTTGTCACATTTATTCACATTTATTTTACATAAAAATATTTTTTTGGATTTTTTTATATAGTATATTATTTTTTTTTAATTTTAGAAATGTTATTTTATTGTATTGGTCCTTTTTATTGAGTTGGGTATGTGTGATGTATGTATATAAAGTGCAGTTGTAATGAAATGTGATGCTGATGCGGGCGGCAGGCTGCTGGAGGTGCTGGAGGTTGCGGAGGGACATGGAGATAGATATTCCTCACATCTGGCTCTATCTGGCTGAGCTCATCTGTCCCATGCTGCAGGATCGGGAGGGATTCCCATGGGGCCGCTCTTTCAGGTGAAGCCACACAGAAATCAGTCAGTAAATGACACTGACAGTAAGAATATAAGAGCTTCGGTTGAGCGTCTGACCTCTGACCTCTTCCACAGGGAGGTTGTCTAAACCACTGGTGCCTCTTGGGTAAGGCTGGAGTTCTGCTGGTGGAAATCCTCAGGCTGCTACTAAGTGTAAAGCAATGGTAGGACGCTTGTGTGAATTTAAGATTAGATTATAGATAGGCTTAGGAATCTTTTACATTGCCAAAGCATTCAAAATTTACAACATATACACAACAAACACACAAAACTAGATCGTCTGTGATTTAATTAAATTAATAAATGCACTTCTGTGAGAGTGAAGCGTCTGCTCTGAGTTTGAGTCACTTATATTGTTAATTTCGTAATGCAGCGTGCACCGATTATCTTCCAAAATTTGTATTAAACCTCTTATAAACCTGTTTTTATCAACAAAAGAAAATTGATTTCCTGCCAGAATTAAAGTTCAGTGCTTTAACAACTGAAAGTGAAGAACTTAAGAAAGACATAAATATTAGTATTTTATTGTTACAGCTTTATGGTAAAATAAAATAAAATAAAATAAAATAAATGAAAAATAATATATATATATATAATTTTTTACATTTTTATTTTACAGTGAAATATTGCATTAGTAATATTTTTTATTTTGTTTAATATTGTGTTAGGTAATAATAATCTCAATAAAAACAATAATAATGGTAGTTAATAATGTATAATAAATAGTATTTAATAATATGCAATGCAGTTTTTTTTTTTACAGTGAAATTAATATAATTACATTAATATATACATTTATATACATGAATATTTCTTATTTTGTGTAATAATTTTACTTGGTAATAATAACCATAGTTATAATATTATTTTTTATATTATTATTCATATTATATTAGGGCTGTCAAATGATTAATCACGATTAATCACATCCAAAATAAAAGTTGTGTTTACATAATATATGTGTGTATACTGTGTATATTTATTATGTATATATAAAATAACACACACATGCATGTATATATTTAAGAAGAATAGTGTTATGTTTTATATATTAAATATATTTATATATAATATTAAAATATAAGAATATAAATATATAAATGTATATACATGTAAATATTTTCTAAATATATAATTTTATGTGTGTGTATTTATATATACATAATACATATACCCTGTTCACATACATATATTATGTAAACAAAAACTTTTATTTTATGTGATTGGATCGTGATTAATATTTATCTTATTTCATATATGATTATTTATTTCATACTGATACAAACCTAACCTGGAGTTTTTTTAATGTAATTAAATTGCAGTCACATTCTTTATCAGAAACATTGGGATTGTTTTTTTTCTTTTTTCCCCAAATAATTTAATTCTGCTCTCCGTGTCCCAAATTGCTTGCTCATTCACTACAAAGTGATCGACACTGAGGGAGCTAATTCCAGTGCTCATTTAAATACCTGTTGTACACTATGAAGTGCACTGCTGAGGGAGCTAATTCCAATGCTAATTTAAATACCTGTTGTACACTATGAAGTGCACTGTATACTCCAGCTGTTGTTCTGAATGAAGTCCTGAAACTGAACTGTTTCCTGTTTCCTGTCTCAGAGTCATAAGAAGGTTGGGAGCGATGTGGAGAGACGCGGCGCTGAGCTGGAAAAGACTTCCTGCCCGAAGACAAGGACGCCAATAAGTTTGTCACCCGAAGAGGTTTGTGATGAATTTTCAGTCGTAACAGCAGCAGAGTGATCAACGGCTGCATTCTTACATTATGATGTTAAACTGTGTGATTGATAATGTGGTGTGTGTGTGTGTGTTGTGTGTGTGTGTGTGTGTGTGTGTGCAGGGAGGTGGAGTTCACTCCTGGGTGAGGAGTGTGTGAGGAAGAGCAGTAAAGTGACTCTGAGTCCAGAAGACATTTCTAGAGAGCTGGAGCGACTCCTGCAGGAGAAAGCAGACAACCAGAGGATCTTTGACTGGGTGGAGGTACAGTGTGTGTGTGTGTGTGCGTGTGTGTGTGCGCGCGCGCGCATGCGTGTCTGTGTGTGCGTGTGTGTGTGAGTGTGTGCAAGTGCATGTGTGTGTGTGCGTGAGTTTGTGTGTTTGTGTGCATGTGTGTATGCGTGTTTGTGTGTGTGTGTGTGCTTGTGTGTGGGTGTGCATGTGAGTATGTTTGTTTGTGCGTGTGCATGTGTGCGTGTTTGTATGCATGTGTATGTTTGTTTGTGCATGTGCATGTGTGCGTGTTTGTATGCATGTGTGTGCGTGTGCATGTGAGTATGTGTGTTTGTGTGTGTGCATGTGTGCGTGTTTGTATGCATGTGTGTGCGTGTGCATGTGAGTATGTGTGTTTGTGCGTGTGCGTGTTTGTATGCATGTGTGTGCGTGTGCATGTGAGTATGTGTTTGTGCGTGTGCATGTGTGCGTGTTTGTATGCATGTGTGTGCGTGTGCATGTGAGTATGTGTGTTTGCGTGTGTGTATATGGGCATGTGTATGTGTGTTTGTGTGTTGGTGTGCGTGTGAGTATGTGTGTTTGTGCATGTGCATGTGTGTTTGTGTGTGTATGTGTTTATGTGTTTGTGTGTGCGTGTGCGGGTTTGTATGTGTGTGCGTGTGCATGTGAGTATGTGTGTTTGCGTGTGTGTGCATGTGTATGTGTGTTTGTGTGCATGTGTGTAGTATGCGTGTGAGTATGTGTGTTGTGTGCGTGTGCATATGTGTTGCGTGTGTGTGTGTTTGTGTGAGTATGTGTGCTTGAGTATGTGTGCTTGTGCGGTGTATTGTTTGTGTTCCTGTTTTGTGTGTGCATGTGTGTGTGTTTGCGTGTACATGTGTGTTTGTGTGTGTGTGCCATGTGTGGTCTGACTTTGGCCTAAGGCTGTGGGTGTATTCCTGTGTGTGGTGGTGTGTGTGTGTTTGTGTGTGTGTGATGTGTGTGTTTGTGTGTGTGTGTGTATGTGTGTGTTTGTGTGTACATGTGTGTGTTTGTGTGCATGTGTGTTTGTGTGTGTGTGTTTTTCCAATGTGTTCACATTCATTTGCAAAACATTTGCTTTCTTCAAATAAGCTTGTGTGAGAATGCATGAAAGTTTCTCAGGGAAACGCAGAAGTTATGGAGATGGAAAAAAAAATATGAGCCAGGAGAAAAAATTATTTTAATGCTTTTACCTTCACTCACAAACATTTCTGTTCCCCCCAAGTGACCAAAGTGACCTTTGACCTCTCTCTCTCTCTGCAGGCCAATCTGGACGAGCAGCAAACATCATCGGACACATTTGTCCGGCTGCTGATGACTGCTCTGTCTGTCAGTCTGCCATCATCGGTGAGTCTCTTCAATCCTCCTCTAATCACATCATTCAGCTCGAGTCTATACATCAGGATCTGATTGACTGTTAACTGAAATAAAATGTGAAAAAAAGCAGCAACCGTTCTAGTTTTCATGTAGTTTAACTTGATGTACTAAAAAAACTAAATTAATTAAAATTTACAATTAAATAATTATATAAATAAAAACAATCAAAATTAAAACACTTTAAAAAGATACAATAAATGTTTGTTCACCTGGATGTCATGTGATGACTGATATTAGAGAACCCTGAACATACAAATGTGTTCAGTATCAGCAGACTAAAAGTGAACTGACTCGCAAGCCCTGCATCAGCAGAAGAGAGATGTTTTTCTGTATAATAATGTCAAAAAGTAAAAGTCATGTTGGCTTTAATGTTGTTTGCTTCCTGTGATTGTCAAGGTGAGAATCCATATAAAGTAGACGCTACTGAAATGACCCAGAGGGCCAAGCTGCTGCAGCGCTACATTAACAACGAGCAGAAGGAGCTGCAGGCGCTCTACGCCTTACAGAGTCTGATGATGGCAGCTGGAGCAGCCGCCGCCGAGTGAGTGTGTGAGTGTGTGTGTGTGTGGTGTGTGTGTGTGTGAGTGGTGTGTGTGTGTGTGGTGTGTGAGAGAGGAGAGAGAGAGTGTGTGTGTGTGTGTGTGTGTGTGTGTGTTTGAGAGTGTGTGAGAGAGAGATGATCTGTGGTGTGTGAGTGTGTGTGTGTGAGAGAGAGAGAGGAGAGGGAGAGAGAGTGTGTGTGTGTGAGTGTGTGTGTGGTGTGGTGTGTGTGTGTGTGTGTGTGTGTGTGTGTGTGTGTGTGTGAGTGTGTGTGTGTGTGTGTGTGTGTGTGTGAGTGTGTGTGTGAGTGTGTGTGTGTGAGTGTGTGTGAGTGAGTGAGTGTGTGTGTGAGTGTGTGTGAGTGTGAGTGTGTGTGTTTGTGTGTGCGTGCGTTGTGTGTGTGTGTGTGTGTGTGTGTGTGTGTGAGAGAGAGTGTGTGTGTGAGAGAGTGTGAGTGTGCGTGTGCGTGCGTTGCGTGAGAGAGAAGTGTTGCGTGTGCAGTGGTCTGTGTGTGTGTGTGTGTGTGTGCGTGCGTGCGTGCGTGTGTGGGAGTGTGTGTGTGTGTGCGCAGCCGTGCTCCTCATTCTTCAGTAACATCGGCTCTCTTCTCTCTGCAGATCTTCTGCGCATGTTCTTTGATGTCTTATACGACGATGATGTCATCAAAGAGGAGGGCTTTTATCGCTGGGAGTCCAGCAAAGATCCCGCCGAGCAGCAAGGCAAGGGCGTGGCCCTCAAATCCGTCACCGCCTTCTTCACCTGGCTGCGTGAGGCCGAGGACGAATCAGACAACAGCTAGAGCTTAGGCCACACCCACTGCAGAGATGATTGACGTGAGGACAAGGAAAAACTATATTTTGGAAAGAAATAAAAAAGAAAGAAAGAATGAAACATTTGGGAGATTTTCAACATCTTTTTACTTTTTGTTTTGCCTTACCGTTTGCGCGAGATAAAAAAAAGCCGTTAAACTGAAACAAAATAAAGTATTAGAGGATAACAAGCCTTTTATATATATCTGCTCGGTTTAGAGCTGAGTTTTGGCCGTTAGCATTGCTACTTCCTGTTTCCTGCTCCCGCCGCCATGGAGAGGGACGTCGATGACATCATCACTCATTTATGATGTCACTTCCTGGTGACAGAACGCTGCTCAGAATTCTATTTTTTTCTTCCGAAACAGAATATATCGGTTTATATTCGTCGGCGCTGATGTGGTTTTGCGTGGAGCGGCTGATCGGTGTGTGTTTTGTTTTTTTGTGTAGTGAGGATTGTTTTTTTTTTTCTTTTTTTTTTTGGATTTCGTTTAGTTCAAGTGGAGTGTTATGAGCTCTTTTTTTTTCTAAATTTTTTAATGACAGAAAACAAATTAAAAATGCACATCGCCCCTTTCAGAGCTGCAGTTTTCTGGTGTTTGGTTGCAGCTCTGTGCGATGAACTAGAGATGTTAAACTTTGACCTTTTTGCTGCTGCTGCTGCTGCTGCCGAGACGCTCTTCTGCCGGCCCGAGCTGACGTACGGTTCACATCAACACTTCACAGAGAAAAATAAAGGCTTGAGAAGTAAAGAGGGTGACGAGGAGCACTTTGGACGTGCTCTTTTGCACCTGTTGTGAACTTTACAAAACAAATCATTATAACGACTTGAAAATATATATATAGAAATACGTTTAAAAGACAAAAAAAAAAATAACTGGAGAATGAGAGAGTACGAATACTACATGCCTTTCAGCTCCCTCGAGAGCGACCTGTAAATACATGTTTTTTTGGTGTTTTTTTTTTTAAATAATAAAAATGCTAAATTTAATGCCATGTGTAATTTTTTTTTTTCTGTATTTATTTTATTTTTTTCCTTTTTTTTTGCGGTTTAACCACCTGGCTTGTATAATTATCCTCCTCTAGTTATTGATTATAGTTTAATTAAATTATGTAAATATTTCTCTTTTTTTTTTTTTTTTTTTTTTTTTTTTTTTTTGCTTTAAGTATTTAATTAAGAAAAATCAATGCCTCTTTTCACATTTGAAACTGGAAAAGATAATAAAGAACATTGCAATGAAAAATTGACAAAAATGTGTTGTTACCTTTCTGTTCCATTTCTTAAAGGAACAGTTCACCCAAAAACTTTAATTTTAATTATCATTGTTTACTCACCCTCAAGATATTCCTGCTGAACACAAAAGAAAAGGTTTTGAAGAATCTTGGTATCCAGATACTTGCCGGTAAAAAAAAAAAAAAAAGAAAATTTTTGGGTGAACTATCCTTTTAAGACTTATTTCAGCACAAAATGTTCAAAAAGATTTTTCTCGAGCTGAATGGGTTTGGAAAACATCTGCATTTAATTACAGACTGTGTTCTGTTATAGCTGAGAGTTTTTATTTTATCCTCATTATTAAGGTACAGTTTGTGAAGATTGTGTTGTGATTGATCCACAAAGTGTGCGCTTTATACTTTGCTCTTTATGTAGTGTGTGGAATATGGCCTGATTTGATAAAGGTGTGTTGTCTGCATTATATAAGTGAACCTCACATCTGTTAATCTTCTTTTATGACTCTTGATTCATAAATATCTCATATTAGCTGCTAATAATAATCAAGCCCTGAACGATTGCAGTGAATGGTCTTCTGGGATTGCCCAACAAAAATGACTTTCTCAGTATGTTTGTCTTGTTTTTTTAGTACGAAAATCAAGATGCATTTACTTGAGAAGGACAATGACTAAAACGAGAACAGATAGCTGCCAGTGGGGTCAGAAAATGTCTTGTTTTTTTAGTACGAAAATCAAGATGCATTTACTTGAGAAGGATTGGTGGGAGTCATCTCATTATCACCAGTAAAGTACGGAGTGCCACATCCGTACCCGAGTCCGCTTAAAAGGGTGGTCTGGGGTACAGTTGTAGGGGGATATGTCCTAGGTCCTAAACAGGGAGTCATGCTATTTTCAATATACAAGATATGACGGAGTGCCACAAAGATATGTCCTAGGTCCTCTGCTATTTTCAATATACATGTTACCCTTTTGTAATATTATTAGAAAATGTTATGCTGATGATACTTAATTATATATGTCAACGAGACCAGATAACAGCTAACAGAGTGTATTAAAAATGCTAAAGATTGGATGACCAATAATTTTCTTCTGTTAAATTCAGATAAGACAGAGATATTACTTATTGGACCAAAAAGCAGTACACAGAATCTCATGGAATACAATTCGCAACTAGACGGATGTACTGTTACTTCCTCTACAGTAAAAAATCTGGGTGTTATATTAGACAGCAACTTGTCTTTTGAAAATCATATTTCCCATGTTACAAAAACAGCATTCTTCAATCTTAGAAACATTGCCAAGCTATGAAACATGTTACCTGTTTCTGATGCAGAAAAGCTAGTTCATGCATTCATGACCTCTAGACTGGACTATTGTAATGCACTTCTAGGTGGTTGTCTTGCATCCTCAATAAACAAGCTACAGGTGCAGCGGCTTAGAGTCCTTACCATGTCAAGGAAATATGATCATATTACCCCAATTTTACAGTCTCTGCACTGGCTACCTATTAAGTTCCGTATCAGTTACAAAATATTATTACTTATAAGGCGCTTAATGGTTTAGCTCCTGCGTACCTAACTAGTCTTCTACCATGCTACAACCCATCACGCTCCCTAAGGTCACAAAACGCTGGACTTTTGGTAGTACCTAGGATAGCAAAGTCTACTAAAGGAGGTAGAGCTTTTTTCCATTTGGCTCCCAAACTCTGGAATAGACTTCCTGATAATGTTCGGGGTTCAGACACACTTTCTCTGTTTAAATCTAGATTAAAAACACACCTCTTTGGCCAAGCATTCAAATAATGCATCTCATAATTTTGGACTGCAGTTATATCTGATCAAATGCACATTAATATTCCTTAACTTGGGTTGAGTAAATCATTTTTGCTTGGTTGGAACAGCAGCTAGTTATACTAATTATGTCTCTATTTGTTTCTCTGTTTCTGCAACACTGACATCGCGTGGTAACTAGGAATTACACAAGCTTCAATCTGGATCCAGCCCTTACAAAGACCTGAAATGACCAAACACCTCATATTATGTCAGGTCCGCTCCATGGACAGTGCAGTTATTAAAGAATACAAACACAAGAAAATTATATATAAATATGGTATGGAAAAAGTAAGCCCTTACAAAGACCTGAAATGACCACAAGAAGTAAGATAAAAAAAAGAATAGTATACTATAGACTTAATAAATATTAAGATGAGCAGGAATGTACAAGAGGAGAATGTGCAAACAGGTTGTACATGGTATTTACATAGCAGCAATAGAGGTAGTAAAAAAAAATTGAGTAAATTATAGAAATTGCTGTGTGCTAGTGACAATGTCAGTATATTAAGTATCTTACTGATAATTAAGTGAAGTCATGTAGAAGTTAAGAGACTGAGTTTGAGTTTAGCTCCTCCTTAGCTCAGTTTTTGCCATCAGGCTACGGAAGCACTTACCAGATAGCAGCAAAATTAAAAGACATTTACCAGGGTGGTTAAAGTCCTTAATGATTTTAACAGCTTTGCTTTTGCAGCGTTTGTGGTAGATGTCCTGCAGAGCGGGGAGAGCAGACCATGAGATGCGCTCAGCTAAGCGCACAACTCTCTGCGGGGCTTTGCAGTCTTGACTGGAGCTGTTCCCATACCACACTGAGATACACTCAGTCAATACACTTTCTATGGCCCCTGAATAGAAACTCAGGATTGCTGGTGAGACCCTGAATTTTCTCAGCTGTCTCAGATGGTACAGTCTTTGTCTGGCTTTCTTAACCTGAGTTTGAATGTGGGTAGTCCAAGTCAGGTCCTCCTGAGATGTTTACACCAAGGTACTTGAAGCTGCTCACCCTCTCCACAGGGGTCCCACTGATCATAAGAGGAGTACAGGGCTGCTGCTGTCTCTTCCTGAAGTCCACAATTAGCTCTTTAGTTTTAGTCACATTCATAGAGAGACAATTGTCCTGGCACCATGATGTTAGTTTCTCTATCTCATCCAAGTATGCAGCTTCATTGTTGTTGGAAATGAGGCCCAGAACCACAGTATCATCAGAAAATTTGATAATAGATGTGGAGCTGTGGGAAGACACGCAGTCATGTGTGTAGAGAGAGAAGAGCAGGGGACTCAGGACACATCCCTGTGGGGCTCCTAAATTCAGGGTGATGGAGCTGGAGGTGAACTGGCCTACTTTCACCACTTGAGGTCTGCCGGTGAGGAAGTCTTGAATCCAGTTGCAGAGTGAAGAATTCAGGCCGAGGTCCATGAGTTTAGAAGCAAGCTTGATGGGGACTATAGTATTGAAAGCTGAGCTATAGTCGTCGAATAGCAGCCTTACATAGTTCCCATTGCTGATGTCAATGTGCGTGAGAGAAGAGTGCAGGATGTTAGAGATGGCATCTTCAGTAGACCTGTGGGGCGAAGAGGGTCCAAAGTATCAGGGATGGAGGAGCAAATATTACTCTTTATAAGTTTCTCAAAGACCTTCATGACTGTTGACGTAAGGGCAACTGGACAATAATAATTCAGGCAAGAGGGGTTATTGTTCTTAGGCACAGGGATGATGACAGATTTTTTAAAGGAGGTGGGAACCACCGAGGTAGCAAGGGACTCATTAAAAATAGATGTAAACACACCAGTGAGCTGATCAGCACAGGACCTCAGAACACGGCCAGAAATTCCATCAGGACCTGTTGCATTCCTGAAGTTCACCCGCTTTAGAGCCCTCCAAACCTCGTCCTCCGACACAGTGATCACATGATTATCACTGCTCTAACTGCTGCTTCCTGACGCGCTGATTGGAAGACTCGCGCTGCCTTGGTTGCATTCAAAGCGGCCGTAGAAAGAGTTTAACTTGTCAGCCAGCAACAGGTCTGCTCTCACAGCTGCAGAGGAATATGCTAATCTTTTCTAAATATGCTAATCCTTTTACTCAAAAAACTAAATTAATCTTAATTTTACTAATGAATGCAAGCCTTGGCTCTCTCATTAACCCAACACGAGATGCTATTAATGCCTTAATTTTCTAACCAATAGCACTTGCAGCTGATTGTGTCTGTCCATTTGGGACAATTTAATATTTATAGAGGAGTTAATTTCCTTAATATCCTTATATATTGAACCTAGAATTAAGATGTACAATGCTCCAGAGGCCTACACCATCACCGACCCCCACTACTGCATCTCGCCCACAGCGGAGGTGCCACAAGCAGCGTGAGAGGAAGCAGAAGAGGGGTAAGCACGGTGGTACTCGGGGCTAAGCTAACGGCTAACCCACACAAGCCAGCTATCCCCACCATCGGACTGGCTAGCGTACGCTCTTTGGACAATAAACTGGACTACATCCAATTACTATGCTCAACTCAGAGGACTGTAAGAGACAGTTGTGTTTTTGTGTTCACGGAAACATGGCTTAGCAACAGCGTTCCAGACGGCGCTATTCAGCTCGATCAGGTGATGTGCTATCGAGCAGACAGAGCTCTCATCGTGGGAGGTAAAACCCGCGGCGGCGGGCTTTGTGTTTACATCAATGACGAGTGGTGCCGCGATGCTGTTGTAGTGTGCAAACACTGCTCACTCCTGGTGGAGTTTATGATTATTAAGTGCCAGCTGTTCTATCTACCTAGGGTATTTAGATATATAGTGATAATTGTTGTTTATGTTTATATTAACAAGAGCAACAGGAGTAATGGGATAGATGAACTGTATGAGCTGTTCAGTGAGATGAGTGAGGCCCACCCTGATGCTTTTCTCATCATAGCTGGGGATTTCAACCATGCAGACTTAAAGAGTGTGTTTCCAAAAATACACCAACACATTAACTTTCCAACACGAGGTAATAACATTTTAGACATTTTGTCTTTTAGACTGTTTATACCACACAGAAAGGAGCTTACAAACCCCTCCCCCTCCCCCACCTTGGTGCCTCAGACCACATCACTGTCATGCTAATGCCTGGATACAGACCGCTTGTTAAAGTCGCCAAACCAGTTCACAAACAAATTCAAGTGTGGCCGGAAGGATCGTCAGAGGCTCTTCAAGACACAACTGACTGGAATATGTTTAAGCAGGCTGCCACAAACAATAATACCACAGACCTCCATGAGTACTCAGAGACCTGTCACTGCCTACATCATGATGATGTAACAGTCACAAAGACCATCACTGTCCTGGCCATACAGAAGCCGTGGATGACAGGGGAGGTCTACAGACTCCTGAAGATGCGGAATGCTGTCTTCAGAGCTGGAGATGAGGTGGGCCTGAGGACAGCTAGGGCCAACCTGTCCCGCGGCATCAGAGAGGCTAAGAGACAGTACTCCAGGAGGATAGCCCATCGTTTCAGTGACAGCAGAGACACTCTGAGCCTGTCGCAGGGGATACAGACCATTACGGACTACAAGCCCCCACCGCGGACCTGCGACAGCAACATCTCCCTGCTGAACGAGCTGAATGCCTTCTTCGCTCGTTTTGAGAAACAAAACAGCACCACTGCACAGAAGACTCCACCTTCTCCCTGTGACCAGATGATGACGCTGACCCCAGACAGCGTGAGGAGATCCTTCAGTAGGATCAATGCACGCAAAGCTCCGGGTCCTGACAACATTCCTGGGCATGTACTGAGAGACTGTGCAGCAGAACTCATTGATGTCTTCACAGACATTTTCAACATCTCACTTAGTCAGGCTGTTGTTCCCACATGCTTCAAAGCTACCACCATCATTCCAGTCCCGAAGAAGCAGTCTCCATCCTGCTTCAATGATTACTTTCCTGTTGCACTTACACCCATCCTCATTAAGTGCTTTGAACGGCTAGTCATACACCATATCAAGTCTGCCTTTCCCCCTCCTTGGTGGACTTCTTGTTTTTTTATCGGTCCAACCGCTCGACCGATGACGCCATCGCAACTGCCCTCCACTCCACTCCACTCAGACATATAGACAAAAAGAACTCATACGTCAGAATGCTGTTCATAGACTTCAGTTCAGCATTCAACACAATCATACCTCAACAGCTCATTTACAAACTGGACCAGCTGGGACTCAACACTTTGCTGTGCAACTGGCTGTTGGCAGTTGGCTGTTGGCAGACCTCAGGCAGTACGGGTCGGTAGCAACACATCCAGCACCATCACATTGAACACTGGGGCCCCCCAAGGATGTGTGCTGAGCCCCCTCCTCTTCACTCTGCTGACCCATGATTGCACACTGTCACACAACTCCAACCTCTTCATTAAGTTTGCGGATGACACGACTGTGGTGGGTCTCATTAGCAACAGAGATGAGACAAACTACAGGAGCGAGGTGAGCCGCCTGGCCGGGTGGTGCAGTGACAACAATTTCTCTCTGAATGTGGAGGAGACGAAGGAGATTGTTGTTGACCTCAGGAGAGTGCACATTCAGCATGCTCCTTTGACCATCAACGGTGCGACTGTGGGGAGAGTGAGCAGCACCAAGGTCCTGGGTGTGCACATCACATAGGACCTCTCCTGGACCGACAACACCGCAGCACTGGCCAAGAAAGCACAGCAGCGTATCTAGTTCCTCCACAAACTGAGAAGAGCTAGAGCACTGGCCCGCATCATGTGCACCTTCTACAGAGGCACCATCAAGAGCATCCTCACTAGCTGCATCACTGTTTGGTATGGCGCCTGCAACGCATCCTGCCAGAAGACTCTTCAACGCATAGTGAGAGCAGCTGAGAAGATCATTGGTGTCTCTCTCCCCTCCCTCCAGGACATTTAGGGAACCCATCTCACTCGCAAAGCCCTCTGCATCACAGGTGATCCCACACACCCTTCACACAGCTTCTTCAATCTGCTGCCATCAGGGAGGAGACTGCGGAGTCTCCAGGCCAGGACCAGCAGATTGATGGACAGCTTCATTCATCAGGCAGTCAGGAAGCTGAAATCGCTCCCGAACTTGCCCTCCCTTCCCTCTTCTGCCCCAGGCACCACTGAACTATGAAACCCCCCCAGATCCCACATCCTCATCCCATTCCACTCCCCCCTCCCACTAACATACGATGACATGCACCAATCACTTTGTGCAGCATTGGTCTGCTCCCTACCTCATTCAGCATAGAACTGACATAATTCTACTACCTCTTCAGTCAGTTTAAATAAAAGAACTGCTCTCTGAGCCCTTTGTCACTTTAATCAGAATGAATAAGCTCTTTTTTTGCACTACAATCTTTTTATCTGCACTGTTTATTCACCTCACTGGTTTGCACTCTGACATGTGCCTTGCGCTGCTTTATTTAACTTTATTTTTATTATTTTTTTTACATGCACTTATTTGTATAGTTGTATTTTAGATTTTAGCTGTATCTATGTGTATTTTTAGGCTCTACTGTAAGTGTTATCAGCATGCACCATGGGTCTGAGAGTAACGCAATTTCAATTCTCTGTATGTATGTACTGTACAAGTGGAAGAATGGACAATAAAGCAGACTTGACTTGTTGAGCATGTAATGGCGCAGCAGCGCCAACAGAGGGAGCAGAGCGCGGCGTTCTGTTGCCAGTTTGATCATTTTGTTGCTAGATTTACCTGGAAACTCTTCACAAATGTTACCAAACAATCAAGCTTTTGTAAGTCTGCTGAAATACCTTCTTCATGAGCTTACAGAAACATCAGTCCCAATAGCTACAAACAGACACACATGAACCAACACACCGAATACAGGGACAAATTTAAATGTTTAAATACAGGAAGAGCTCTGACATCACTGTAGTTCAGTTAGAGACTCCGAGAAAGTGAAACTAACTTGATCAGCAACCATATGGACTCCTGAAACGATCAACCACTAACAGCAGAATACTGAATCGTTCAAAGACCCTTGTGGACACACCTGATACTCACAGGTAAGTGATAGAAATATAAGAGAGATTGTCCTGAAAAGTTTTCTAATTAATCTGGTCTGGTTTAGTAGGGTTTATGTCCAAATGGAATAAGCTGAGCAGAAGCAGGTTTAAGCGTGTCAAATACTCAGCTGCTTAAGTGGTTTACTGCACTAAAAATGATATCAGAATTTTATTAAAAGTATGTAATTTGATTGGTGGTAAAGCAAAGTTTTTTGAGTTTGTGTGTGTCATTCGACATAAAGGTTAAACAGGAAGTAAATGACCTGCAGACAAACTAAAAAATCACTTTAACTTTAAACAAGATGAGGATGACTCTTCACCATATAATGTCCTTTGCTGAGAGATGTATGTAACTGTCTGTAAAGATATATAAATTAACATCTCAGCATTTATGAAACTTTTTCCTGTATAAAGTATTGAAGACGTTGTTCAGCATGTAATGGCACAACAGCGCCACCAGAGGCAGTGTGTGTGTTTGTGTGTGTGTGTGTGTATGTGTATATATATATATATATAATATTATATTATATCATTTGTTATTTCACTTGTTCTTTGTTTTATCTTTAATCAGGTAGTAGTTTATATTGTATTTTTGGTTGTTTTTTTGGTTTTTGAATCACTCACTGTGTTTCAAATGAATGATTATGTTTCCTTCACTATCACTTCTCACATGAGATTAAATTGTCATGATCCAATTAGTTTCAAGTCTGAAAAAGAGAAACAAACTTATACTGTAAAATACAGTGTTTTTTAAGGCTTGAAGAGATACAGAACAATGGCAGAATCTTCACAAACATCAACAAAATCAAGAAAAAACAGTTTTGACCACGAACTTCCATGTAAGTCAAAAATCCAGTTTATGAATGTATTTGACTTTTTAAATAATATTTAATTATTACTGCAGATAATAAAATCATTTCAGCTTGAATCAATAATTATGGTTCATGTATTTATATATTTGGTAAGTGGTTGTGTAATGAGCTTCACGTTTGGGTTCTGATCAACTTTTCTGGGTTGATTTAGCAATAATAAATATTCGAGTTTCACCAAAGTCGCCACTCTTTGTCTCTAGACACTCTTTACATTCAACCAGCTTCATGAGGTGAATCATGGGATTCTTTATAAACAGTATTGAAGGAGTTCACACTAATCCTAAATAATGTCTCTTTCCAGTAATGTCATCCTCCATTAGTTCACTGTCTGAGGAGATTCAGTGCTCTATATGTCGGGATGTGTTCATTGATCCAGTCTCGACTCCATGTGGACACAACTTCTGCAAGATCTGTCTGAATAAGTGCTGGGACAGAGCCAGAACCTGCAGCTGTCCATACTGTAAAGAAACATTCAAGCAAAGACCTGATCTCAAGATTAATACCACACTCCGAGAGCTCGTAGATCACTGTAAGAAGAAAAGCCCTGAGAAAAAGCTTGAAGTTCTGTGTGACATCTGTGAGGAAAGAAAGCTGAAAGCGCTGAAGTTGTGTCTGGTGTGTCAGAGCTCTTACTGTGAAACTCACCTGGAGCCTCATTTGAGAGTGACACGCTTGAAGAAACACAAACTGATGGATCCTGTGAGTAATCTGGAGGACTATATATGTCAGAAACATGAGAGACCTCTGGATCTGTTCTGTAGAGATGATCAGACATGCGTGTGTTCAATCTGCACTGTGACAGACCACAAGAACCACAACACTGTTCCTATAGAAGAGGAGAGCGAAGAGAAGAAGGTAGAAGTTATTATACTTTTAAAGGTCTCATATCATGAGGAATCAGATTTTATTTCCAGTTGTAAAATAAAAGCTCCTGATGAAAACATATTGTAAGTTTAATCTGTGTTATGATAAACGTGTCTGTGTTGTTCTCTCTATAGACTGAAATGATGAAGACACAGAAAGACATGCAGCAGATGATCCAGAACAGAATCAAGAAGATTCAAGACATCAGACACTCAGCAGAAGTCAGAAAAGTGAGTTTAAAATAATAGAATCAAATTAATTTCAATATTTATTATATATCATTTAGTTGCATTAGTTTATTTGGGTGGCTGTGTTCCTTTCTGAAGGGTTCATCCCTGTGCCATGATCTTTTTGAAGGGTTTACCCTCCTGAGTGAGAGCTCTGAAGGAATGAAGGGTGTAGGGACCAAAACCAGTTCCTTAGAACACACTTCTGCATCGTCTTAAAACACAAATTAAACATGCAGGAGGATCATGGGAGTGAAAAGTGTCCATCACTTTAACCCTTTCAGAAGAGCCCTATGAAGTATTGAGAAGCACCCTGTGTTTTAGTGGTGATTTTAGAGTGACTCTTTCTGAAGGTTACATTGTTACACCAGTAGGTGGCGATAAACGACTGTCTTTATGGCCGAGTCATTGATTTTGATTCATTCGCTCAAATGATTCATTTAAAAACAGCAATGAATCACCACTACAGTTTGTTGCAGTAGTTTTGTTTTAAACTAGTATTTTTTTTGGTGGTTGAAACAAATGCAAACAAGGCAACTGACAATAATTAGTCTAAAATGTAAGTTACTTAATAATAATTTCTTGTTTTATTGTTGCACATTTGCAATCACACTGTTGGTCTGAATATCGACATGGCTGTGATTACCTGATCACTAAAGTAATATCACACCTCTCCTCAACATGATTGAAAGACACATGATCTGAGGATGAAGTTTATTCTTCAGTTGAGACATTTTGAACCCATTTTGAAACACTGACGTATGAGCAACAGTAACACTGATTCTTGTCTTAGCAAACACTGCTAATAATTTGTTGACTGTCCTGGTTGACCAGAGAAACACAGAGAAGGAGAAAGCAGCTTGTGTCGAGCTCTTCACTGATCTCATCCGCTCCATTGAGAGACATCAGACTGAACTGCTGGAGACGATGGAGGAGCAGCAGAAAGCAGCAGAGAAACAGGAGGAAATGCTGATTGAAGATCTGAAGCAGGAGATCACTGAGCTAAAGATGAGAAACACTGAGCTGGAGCAGCTCTCACACACTGAAGATCACCTCCACCTCCTACAGGTCAGTCAACATGATCTCTCTGATCAATGATAATGCAAGATATGACACCATAACACTCCCCATGCTGAAGGAATTATTCCCTCTCTCCTGCTGTAGGTTTACTCATCCCTCTGCAGCCCTACAAACACCAGGAACTGTCCTGAGATCAGTATGAAGACTCATGAGAGTCTGGAGACTCTGAGGAGAGCTCTGACTCAACTGAAGGACACTATAGATGAGAAACTCACACAAACTGGTACATCAATATATACACTGATCAGATAGAGACATGATGATGTACTCAATTCTTTAAATATAAGCTTAAGATCTGCTGATGTTTTCTTGTCATTAGTCTCTACAGAGATGAAGTGGATGCAGAAGTATGCAGGTACAGTGTGCTGTCTGCACTACACTAGTTTACATTCATGCACATTTAGAGCTTCATTACTGCTCTAAAAACTGGATTAAATATTGAAAACATTGTCACAGAATATCTGTGTATTGTGAAGTTGTGATTCAATTTCTCTTGTTTTCTCAGTGGATGTGACTCTGGATCCTGATACAGCTCACCCTAAACTCATCCTGTCTGATGATGGAAAACAAGTGAGAAAACTCCTAGACAAAACAGAGAGATTTGATACATGTCCAGATATTTTGGGAAAGGAGGGATTCTCCTCGGGGAGATTTTATTTTGAGGTGCAGGTGAAGGGAAAGACTGATTGGGATTTAGGAGTGGCCCGAGAATCCATTAACAGGAAGGGAATGATCACAGCAAGTCCCAGTGATGGAGACTGGACTGTGTGGCTGAGGAATCTAGATGAATATAAGGCTCTCTCTAGTCCTTCTGTCTCTCAACATCCCACCCCTCCTGTGACCCATGTTTTGTTTGTATGTGTATTCAGAGCCAGTGAGCAATGGACTTTCAAAATAATAATAATAATAATAGTAATAATAATAAAAACTGCATTAAAGCGCGATTAAAATAATTGTCTGCGTTAATTAATACGATAATAACGCGTTAACTTGCCCAGTCCTAATAAATAGACAACAATAGATTTTAAAAAGTATCACCTGAAGATTTTTTTTTTTTGTCATGAATTGATCTTAAATGTCTTTTATTGCTTTTGGTGCATTTTGTTAATTTTAGACTTTTACTATTCACTTTGTTCTCACATGAAGATAGGCATGCTGCTAACATGGCGTAAAAAACATTATAAATAAATTAATTTATTTATTAAAATAAATAAATAAATAAATAAAGAAAAATAATTTATTTAAATTAATTAATAATTTAGCGATGGTCTTGCTGCTGACATGCATTAAAAATAGCAAATAAATTAATTAAAATTAAAAGATTATTTATAATATTGCAATGAAATAAATGATAAATAAAATTTGAATTATTTTTTATTGATGGCTATAAATAAATAAATAAACTTGCTATAATTAAAATAAATTTGTTATTAATTATTTTAATATATTACATTATGAATAATTTTATTTATTTTTAATGCTAGACTCGCTGAAAATGGATTAAATTTTAAATAAATAACTTTTTCACACCACTGTATCTATATATATACACACACACACATACATACAGTGGTTCCTGATTTCTTATTTATTTGCATGTTTGTCACACTTTAATGTTTCAGATCATCAAGCAAATTTAAATATTAGTAAAAGATAAAACAAGTGAACAACATGCAGTTTTTAAATGAAGGTTTTTATTATTAAGGGAAAACAAAATCCAAAACTACATGGCCCTGTGTGAAAAAGTGTTTGCCCCCTAAACCTAATAACTGGTTGGGCCACCCTTAGCAGCAACAACTGCAGTCAAGCGTTTGCGATAACTTGCATGGGGTCTGTTACAGCGCTGTGGAGGAATTTTGGTCCACTCATCTATGCAGAATTGTTGTAATTCAGCAACATTGGAGGGTTTTCGAGCATTAACCACCTTTTTAAGGTCATGCAACAGCATCTCAGTAGGATTCAGGTCAGGACTTTGACTAGGCCACTCCAAAGTCTTCATTTTGTTTTTCTTCAGCCATTCAGAGGTGGAATTGCTGGTGTGTGTTTTTGGATCATTGTCCTGCTGCAGAACCCAAGTTCTCTTCAGGTTGAGGTCACGATCAGATGGCCGGACATTCTCCTTCAGGATTTTTTGGTAAACAGCAGCATTCATGTTTCCATTTATCAGAGCAGGTCTTCCAGGTCCTGAAGCAGCAAAACAGCCCCAGACCATCACACTACCACCACCATATTTTACAGTTGGTATGATGTTCTTTTTCTGAAATGCGGTTTTACTTTTACGCCAGACGTTATAGGACACACACCTTCCAAAAAGTTCAACTTTTGTCATGTCAGTCCACAGTAGTATTTTCCCAAAAGTCTTGGGGATCATCAAGATGTTTTCTGGCAAAACTGATACGAGCCTTTATGTTCTTTTTGCTCAGCAGCGGTTTTTTTGTCTTGGAACTCTGCCATGGACCATTTTTGCCCAGTCTCTTTCTTATGGTGGAGTCATGAACACTGACCTTAACTGAGGCAAGTGAGGCTTGCAGTTCTTTGGATGTTGTTGTGGGGTCTTTTGTGACCTCTTGGATGAGTTGTCGCTGTGCTCTTGAGGTAATTCTGGTCAGCCGGTCACTCCTGGGAAGGTTCTCCACTGTTCCATGTTTTTGCCATTTGTGAATAATGGCTCTCACTGTGGAGTCCCAAAGCTTTAGAAATGGCTTTATAACCTTTTCCAGACTGATAGATCTCAATTACTTTTGTTCTTATTTGTTTCTGAATTTCTTTGAATCTTGGCATGATGTCTAGCTTTTGAGGATCTTTTGGTCTTCTTCACTTTGTCAGGCAGGTACTATTTAAGAGATTTCTTGATTGCGAACAGGTGTGTCAGTAATCAGGCCTGGGTGTGGCTAGAGAAATTGAACTCGGGTGTGATAAACCACAGTTTTAACAGGGGGGCAAACACTTCTTCATACAGGGCCATGTAGTTTTGGATTTTGTTTTCCCTTAGTAATAAAAACCTTTATTTAAAAACTGCATGTTGTGTTTACTTGTGTTATCTTTGACTAATATTTAAATTAGTTTGATGATCTGAAACATTAAAGTGTGACAAACATGCAAAAAAATTCATTTAAAAACTGGGGGCCAACACTTTTTTCTACCACTGTATATATATATATATATATATATATATATATATATATATAGGTACAGCTCAATAAATTCTCAACAATTCACTAAAAATGTTTTTTTTTTTTAATTGGTTTTATGAAGTATTCTAATTTGTTGATATAGTGAATTGGTGGGTTTTTGTTAAATGTGAGCCTAAATCATCACAATTAAAAGAACCAAAGACTTAAACTACTTCAGTCTGTTTGCATTTAACTTATTTAATACACAAGTTTCACAATTTGAGTGGAATTACTGAAATAAATTAACTTTTCCACAACATTCTAAGTTATTGAGATGCACCTGTATATATAAGTATAATGCATATCTTTCTCTGTCTCACTAGCCATCTGGTCTGAGCGGACCTCATCATTCAGGTCAAGGTCAGTGCGGGAAGGAGCCGCAGAAGATCGCAAATGTTTCTCTCACTGAAGACGTCCAGCTGAATAAAGCGGAGAAGGTCTGGTGCAGCGGCCGCGCCGATAAGACCGAGTTCTTGAAGACACAGGAGCTGTACAAATGCATGCAGAGCATCTTGAACAAACTGACACCGCAGATGTTCCAGCCGCTGATGAAGCAGGTGACCGAGCTGGCCATCGACACAGAGGAGCGCCTGAAAGGAGTGGTCGAGCTTATCTTCGAGAAGGCCATCTCTGAGCCCAACTTCTCCGTGGCCTACGCCAACATGTGCCGCTGCCTGATAGGGGTGAGTGTGGAGAAAGAGGCTCCTGCAGGGTCTGGTCTGTGTGAAGGTGTTTAATCGTCTGTGTCTCGTCGCAGCTGAAGGTCCCCACCTCAGATAAACCCGGAGTGACGGTGAACTTCAGGAAGCTGCTGCTGAATCGCTGTCAGAAAGAGTTTGAGAAGGACAAAGATGATGATGAAATCTTTGAGAAGAAGAGGAGGGGGATGTGTGTTGTTATAGGGGTATGAACAACACACACACACCTGAGTGGACTGATATGTAGGGGTTGTGGCAGGGCAGTGTTTTTTCAGGGCAATTTTTCTGATTTAAAATTCTAAATTAAAATTTATTTTAATTTTTTTCAACTTCCAGGTTTTTTGTGTTTGTTTGTTGAGCTGCACAATTTAGCCAACTATTTTGTGATTATATATCAATATAACTGTTGTTTTATTTTGTTGATTTTTTTGTAGTGTATTTATTTATTTTGATTTGGTTTAGACTCCTTTTTCTCAGATGACTGAAGCCTTTCAATAATGCAGTGTATAATGCAGTGAATAATAAAAAAACAAAAAAAACAATGGCTCGGCAGCGGAGCTGCACGCACCTATGGTGGTAAAGCCCACCAAAGCCTGCCAGAATGGGCTGGGCCATCTGGCTATATAAGCGGCACATCGCCATAGGATCGTCAGATTATTCTCCTTCAGCGACAACTTCTGTTCTTCCTTCTATGAGATTATGAAGCCTTCGCCGTGATCAAGCCTTGCAGCTGATCGAGAAACCCCTTCTTGCTCTGCCTTTCTCGCCGCTTCACGCCGCCCAGCGCCTGCAGCAGCAAAGGGCTCCAGTTCCCTGTTGCTATCCAGTGATATAAAAGAACAAATTTTCGGCGTTGTTTCAAATGCCGCGCCATTACGATCACTCCGCTGACAGTCATGTCGATTGTGTTTCATGCTTGGGCGCCACCCACGCTGAAGCAGCACTCGTTAAAACGGAATGTCCTCATTGCGAGGATATATGTCTCGCCTCTCTGCACTCGCGGAAAGCTTTCTTTTCAGAGAGCAACACCGCCCCTCGCGCCCTCCCACTTTCTTCCTCCAAGGAGCCTGTGAGGAGAAAGCAGCGGGGCAGAGGATCTTGGCGCTCGGTGACAAGTGAGCCCACACCGGTTGAGCCCCCACATGCCTCAATCTCTCCACTTAGAGAGGTTTTCCCCAGTCCACTTCTCCCTCCCAGACCAGCGTCCCTCTGCAACTGCGAGCGATCTGGTCTCATTTGGAGAAAGCTAGTGTGACGCCATAGATGACAGCATGTCGTTGGAGGCTTCAGATGCGGAAGCGCTGTCGGGCTCGTACGTCGACCCCGCCCCCTTGCCCTCTGTACAGCCAGCACGGGCATGGACACTAATCTTTTCAGCGTCCTGTATAAAGCTGTGGAGGAGCTGGGTTTGGAGTGGTCTCTGCCAGAGGCACCAAAGAAAAAGGATACGACATACTGCCTCCCCTGGAGTCATTGGCCGCGCATCTCTGCCTGCTCACGGCCATCGGCTGGAAGGCAAAGGCTGCCCACCCGTCCAAGCCGTGTAGGGTGACTTCGCAAATGCTAATTTATTCAAACGTCTCTCTACCAAACTACATACTGTAGCTTAGTTTGTGGAGGACGAAGGGAAAGCACCCCTTTGATAAATGAGCCAGTAGTGAAGAAATAACACCTTTAAGAAATAATCTTTTTGAGTAATGACCCCAACACTGGCTATGTCCTTGCTGGAGTGTGACTTGATTTGTGTCATGTGCAGGTGCGATGGATTGCGTACAAACCAATAGGGTGTTGGAATGGTATATGTTTATACTTGTCATCCAACCACAATCAAATTCACTCTATCTGGATGGCGCGATTTATCTGTATAGATTTTTTTATTTTTTTTTGAATGATGACAAGCCGGAATGAAATCAAGCCGTAATGAAATAGGAGTAACGAGGCTTTTTTTTTAAATGTAAGGAGTAGAAGTAAAAAATCGGATGAAAATTAATTACTCCAGTAAAGTATAGATACCCAAAATTTGTACTTAAAGAGCAGGTCATATGGTATTTTAAAGTGTCCCAATATTGTATTGGAGTCCCCTACATCAGGTTTAAATGCATCTAAGGTCAGAAAACATTGTAATTTTCTCAGAATATACATTTAATATTAGAGTCATTTGCCAATGATTAGGAAATGATTCGTTTCAAGCAAGTTCGGAGCAAGCCCCTCCCTTCCTCAAGCCTACTCTGCTCTGATTGGTCAGCTGGCCAAACCTGTTGTGATTGGCACAGAGATGAGTCCTTGAGCCAGTTAGCCAGCGCTACCATTGACAAAGCACCTTTACATAAAACAATAATATAGTCAATCCGTTCTTATAATGACATAAAATACAAAAACACTTATGCAAGCGAATCGTGCCCATAGCTAAAGTTTAGCTGCTAAACTGTGAACACTAGGTGGATACGTTAGCCGAGTGCTAATGTGACTAACTGATGAAACAATACAGTTTGTAAACCAAGATATGTCTACTGTAATGTTTGAAGAACGACAGACAAAAGACGCTTGGTCTTAACTTTTAATCAGAACGCAGAACAGTTGTATTACAGGAGCACCAGCCGAAATCACTCAACTCTCCCCCGCATTAACCCTGTAACTGCCAGTGCAGCACAATAAACAGCAGTTTCACAATTATTATAAAGTCTGTGTGCTACACTACATTCTTTATTATTAAACAATGTAATTAGAACAACGTCAGTCTATAATAATCAACATATTCTTAGGTTCATTGTGAATTTTTAGAACTACTTCAGTAAGACAGTAATATCGTGCTTTACCTGGAAACCTAAAGCTGTACTAGGTATACATCACATATTGGCACAAAAAAATTATATTTTGAGCACTCAATTGAAAATGTACACCTAACGTATCAATCGTACTACTTACAGGTCGTGGTTCAGAGAGTTTGTTAGTCCAAATTAAGAAGATTAGAAGCCAGCGAAGATAAAAGCCCAGATTAGAGAAGCAGTTCTTGATAAAATGACAAGCACACAACAAAAGGCTCGAATTGTATTTCTGTGGTATCCTTGAACACTGCGTCTTCTCAACATGATGTAAACGCACTAATAGCAAAAGTGTTTGTGGGCAGATCAGATTCTGTTTGTATTTCGCGGGCAGGTGGGGATTATGCAAATGTGTACCCAGTGACGTACACCGGTAACAGGCAAAAGAGTCGAAAATATAATGACTTGTTACGGCGATTCAGAACCGACTCTCTCTTTTGAGAGACAATATCTTTATTTATCATGTACTTTTTTGATTAACAACTTTGCAGATTGTTTTCATTTATGGATAGCTACGTTATAAACTGCAAAAGAGAGATTTTTCAAAAACCCATATGACCTGCTCTTTAAGTAAGGTAACAAAGTATTTGTACTTCATTACTTGACATCTCTGCTGCCGAGCCATTGGTTTGTTTTTCATTCACTGCACGAACCAATGGCCGTGCAGTTACACTGCGTTATTGAAAGACTTCAATCATCGGAGAAAAAGGAGTTTTCCCCAAAGCGTCTTAAACAGACGCAGTACTCGTTCCGTATATCAGGGAACCGAGGTTACATTAATAACAGAGTATGTTATTGTTAATTTTACTTAATAATACAAGAAATATTACTAATGTAATATTTCACTGTAATATTTAAAAAAATAAGAATAATGAAAGAATTTAAGAAAGAAATGTAATAATAATAATAATATATTTTTTTTATTCATATTTTTTTAAAGGTCCAGGTTTTCTGCTCTTGTTTAGCCATTTTTGTCTGTGTCTGTGTATGTATATAAATTATTATTATTATTATTCATATAAAAATAACAAAATAAGAAATTGTCAGACCTATGTTCCTGTTTTGTTGTGCTTTCTCCCCATGTGCTCCCCATGACCCAGTTTCTCCCTCTCATTTGATTGTCATTCTATTCACCTGTGTTCCTTTAATCAAGGGCGCCTTAAAGGGGTGGAAGGTTAGGACGATTCTAAGGGCCCAGGCTGATTTAGGGCCCAGAAGAGCAGACCCCCTTTTTCTTTTCTTATTTATTTTCTCTTTTTTATACATATAATAAATGTGCTAGGGCCCCTCATGCACTAAATGTGTATTTTGTCCGTTTTGACCATAGATTTAATATTTAAAAAACAAATAATGTATTTACTGTTTCAGTCACACCCCTCCCCCTCACAATGGTTCATTCCACCTGAGCTGTCCGAGCTAGATCGCTAGTGTAGCGTCTCTTGCTTATTGCACTTGCTATGATGCAGCGCAGACAGTGACACACGCAGGCATGTCACATCAAAAGTCAGGGCATCAAAAACGGAAAGAGAAGACAGAGAACGCCGAAGTCGACAGTATGTCACACCGTTTTTCAAAAAGAAATGTAGCTTGCCCTATTCCTGTATTCCAAAACTTCCAGAGTTACTTATTTTTTGTTGCTACATGACCTGCTTTTTATCTAACTAGCTTAGTAAAATAATTACTGAATTATGATTTACATCCAACAATACATCTCTGCTGTGCTGTCTCCGGGTTATCATGTCTCGTAGACACAGATTCAGCGGCTGCTGCACACTCACGTCCTCCTCCTTCCCCACGTCCCCCGTCCCCCGTCTCAGCCGAACAAGGTGAGCCTGAGCGCGAAACTTCACGAAGATTGAAGCCTCTAAACACGTCTTATCTACTGTATTCGCCACATGATGATAACTTTACGAAACACAAAGTAATCTACACGCTTCAAAAATTACAAACTCAGTTTGCCGTGTGTGTCGTGTGTTCTGTGAAGTGACAGTGCTGCTGCTGCTACGATCGATGCTGTCAAACTTGACGTTCTTAATAGGAACAAAATGCCCCAGAAAAAATAATATAAAATTGAATAAAACATGTGTCTGTAGTAACCATTACCTATAAGAAGTTTACAAAATAGATATTTTAATATTTTATATTAAGAAAACTAGATATGCCAATAAAAATAATATGGTTATTACGTGTGTGTGTGTGGTGTGTGTGTGTGTGTGTGTGTGTGTGTGTGTGTTTGACTTATACAGATGCAGAGTCAGCTTTATTGTCTGAAGTCAGACACCTCAACTCTGTATATTCCCAGGGTGTCTGTCACCAATTGATCTGCTCAACAGCATTTACAAGATGCAGCTGCAGAGTATTTTTGGGCAGGTCTGCATAGTTTTGCGAATATTTTGCACACTGCCTGTGACCGTTGCTGGTGGCGAGAGAGCATTCAGTAAGCTGAAACTGATAAAGAATTATCTGAGGTCTGCTATGTTGCAGGATAGACTTTGTCTCCTTGCCATACTATCCACTGAAAGCAAACTGGCAAGAAAGCTGAACTTTGATGATCTGATACATGATTTTGCCAGCAGAAAGGGACGCGCTGGGCCATTATAAAGTGATGTTGAACATAACTTTGTTAGACCTGGATAACAAACAGTTGATGTCTGGTTCAGTACTTGTTTAGTCCTGGACTGGTTTAGGCCTGGCATTACTCCTGGTGTGTCTTGATTTTGAGCCCTTTTGGCCTAGCTAGTTTTATTCCTGGACTGATTTAATTATGGGTTAGTTCTAGCTGATGTTTCCTGATTGAGCAGTTTGACCCAGCTAAAGCTTGTTCATGTAAAGTATATGTCAATATGTGTACATTATGTTCTGTTGTGCTTGCAATTGCAAATTGAGATAATAAATGTTCTCCCTTTTATGTAAACAAGTACATATTTCTATATTTTTTTCTTGTTTTTGTAGGCTTTGTATTCATCTTTAGACATTTTAACTATGCAATGTGCTAAGTATCTTTTTTTAAAGTATACAGGGCATGTTTATAGGGTTAAATTTTATCTGTGAAAATTGTAGGGGGCCCAGAAATTTTGTTTTCCATAGGGCCCAGAATTTCTGGCGGCACCCCTGCCTTTAATTATCCTCATTAGTTTCTCACCTGCTCTCAGTCCATGACCACCATTAAGCCTTCTACACACTGCACGATTTTAGCGATCCTATGAGATCATTGCTGCTCACATTGTGCGACATGATCTAATAACTTGGGTACGACATGCATGTAGACTGTACGATGATGACATCTATTGTGTAGTAGGTTAATGTGGACTTTTTTATAGAAGAATAAAACGTCCATTAGCATGTGCTAGTGGTTAACAAAAAGAGAATGATGAATCACACTTTGACAGTTGTAGTTTTTTATGTGTGCTGAAAAGGTGGGAGTGGCGAAAGTGGAAGAAATAAGAGCTTGAGGTAAGCAGTTTTATGTTTTACCGCCATGTTGCATTGATTTTATGTTGCATTTTTACTAGTTGGTCCGTAAACGTGGGTCATAACTGCAAAAACACCGTGCGTTGATCAAGCTGAATTTCTGACACTGTCAGAAAACTGTCGTAGTCTATCTTTGGTCTATCACTCTCTCACCGTACGACACAGGACCACCAATTAAGAGCCACGATCACAGAAATCGCCACGATTGCTTCACGATGGCAATCTTTCATCTGGGACAGCCAAAAATCGTGCAGTGCATCCCGGGCCTTACCTGGAGTCTAATTCCCCGCACCTGTCACCGCTAATCAAGCACCCTATATCCTTGCACTCTCTTCGCTTGTCACATTGTCTGGTCTGACGGTTGGCTATGCTACACTTACCTGTGCTTTTCTACCTGCCAGTTTGCTCCAGCTTTCTGCGCCCCCATTCTCCTCAGCTCTAGTTTTCCATCGTCTCCACGCTCCGCCCTTCCCCTGGTACCCCCCGCTAACCCTTGCTACTCCCCGAACTCTCACCTGGACTCTTTGTCTTGTTTTCTCCTACCCGCCTGTGTTCAAATAAACCTGCTTTTGTTTGCACTTACCTCTGTGTCCCCTTGTATATCGGCTGACAGAAATATTACTGTAAAATTTCCCTGTACAATAAAAGACTATTTAAGATTTTTATTTTTGATTGTAAAATAATACAATTATTATTTAATAAATAAATATAACTATTAATATAACTATTATTGTTATTATTTAAAAAACAAAATAAATACTACTGTAATATTACACTGTAATAATAAAAAACAATGTTTGATAACAAATATAATTTATTGTATTAGTATTTTTTGTGTTTTTTTAATTCTTTTTTGTATTTTGCTTTTTTGATTATAAATCAGTATAACGATTGTTATACAAGTATGAACCAAAATAAATATTAATATTATAATATTTCACTGTAACAAAAAAAATTAAGATTTTTTTATTTAATTTTTTACAGTAAACTACGGAAGTTCTAAGCGGCCATCCATTATAATTTTTTTCCTTTTTGTTTTCTCGTTATAACGACTTAATTTTCTCGTTATCTCGACATAACGAAAGTTTGTTTTCTCGTTATAACGACATGAAAGTTTTACTGTTGCTATAGTAACGAACTCAACTTTGACAGGCATCTGATGGACAGCCATGCAGGCGCTCTTACTGTAGCCTATATTTCAGCAAATTTTGCTTCGCCTAGGGTAATAATAACGTCTACAATGCTGTATAAATAAAGGCTGATCAATCACTGTTGATTTTTTCCAGAGACAGTACAACGAACGTTTTGTTTTTTGAATTAACATGTTTAAATGGCAACACCGCGGCATTAGAGCTGCTTGGATTAAACTCACTTTTAATTTTCCCTTTATATGAAATAAAATTATATATAATTTGTAATTTGTAGTAGTCATTATGTGGCAGATATCATGTGTGTTACAAGCTTTGAAAAGAGCGTTCATGTGTACGTGCAGTGTATGTGTGTGTGTGTAGAAAAAAACCATTACAACATTACAGAACAAAACTGAATTAAATTAGCCTATGGATTTTACATATACATCACATTTCTCATCAATATGGTTAACAATAAAGATTAGTAATAAGGAAAAGAAGCACATCAGCCTACATCGTTAAATCCCGTCCTACTGTAGATAAACAGAACATCTCCGCTTATTTAACTACCTAATCATTAAATTAAAATTAAATTTAAATTAATCAAGAGCCTAAAAGAAGCACAAATATAATATATATTGGTGCAAACAGAATACAGTGATGTCCAACCTTGGTTTTGATAAGCAGTTATTGATGAAACAGAATGCGTTGGTGAAACTCATGCATCTAGCAGGAACTTAATACACAAAATATTCATATTGATTCAAGCATTTAAACATTTATGAATTAATTAAATGTCAGTAATAAACAAGACTGCACAAATTATAGCGATCACGAGGAAGGTCCGCGTACAGTAAAGTGGATAGTATACAACACCCCATCAGTTATATTCAGGTCTATAGTGCCACCTGCTGGCGCAGTTTTGTAAATTCTTAGAGAAAATTAAGTCGTTATAACGAGAAAACGAACTTCGTTATGTCGAGATAACGAGAAAATTAAGTCGTTATATAGCGAGAAAACGAACTTCGTTATGTCGAGATAACGAGAAAATTAAGTCGTTATAACGAGAAAACAAAAAGAAAAAAAATTATAATGCATGGCCGCTTAGAACTTCCGTAGTAAACTGTAAAATTACAATACTAATATTTATGGCTGGCTTAATGTCTTCATTTTTTCAAACGTTAAATCGTGGGGGGAAAAGCGTCCTTCATTCAAACACATGCAGTGTTTGCATTTAAATAATCTGCAGCCTTTGGTGTTTCATAGTCATCAACGTCAAATAGCACAACATACTGTCACATTTGATTACTGTTTTAATCATATTATGATTTGCAATTACGATTCATATCAAGAATACAGTATGCATATATATATATGTATATGTATGTATGTATGTATGTATGTATGTACTTATATATTTACATTGTACAAAGGCATTTATGACTTCACTTCCTGTCTGTGTCCCTTCAGGAAGAGGAGAAGCAGAGGTTGAAAGAGGACCTTAAGGACGCCAAAGACAAAGCCCGGCGACGGTGGCTAGGCAACATCAAGTTCATCGGGGAGCTGTTCAAGCTGAAGTTGCTGACGGATATCATCATGCACGACTGCATCGTCAAGCTGCTGAAGAACCATGACGAGGAGAGTCTGGAGTGTCTCTGCCGCCTGCTGTCCACCATCGGGAAAGACCTGGACTTCGAGAAGGCCAAGGTGACACACGCTCGTTAGATAACTTTTAAAAAAATGTCAATTTTAAATTGTACATACGTAGAAAAAAATAAAAAATAAAAATAAAAAGTAATAAAAGCAACAGGAACATAAAATAAAATTAAAAATGTAAATTACAAAATATATAATGATGTTAATGAAACGAAAATAAATATGGGGGAGTGAGGCAACAAAATAATTTTTATTCCATCTTTGGCAGCTGTATTTATAGTTTAACAATATATTTTTAAGATTATTTAAATGTATTATTTAAAATAGTTATTTCAATAATATATCATTTCAGACTCGTGCTTATGTTCTGCTGTATTTTTTTGTCTTTTCAGCCCCGAATGGATCAATATTTCAACCAGATGGAGAAAATTATTAAGGAGCGGAAAACCTCTTCCAGAATTCGCTTCATGCTGCAGGACGTTATTGATTTACGACGGGTAACCAGTCGAACTAGACTCTGAGTGTGGGATTATTTACTTCCTTATTTCTTATTCCTGGCATTATTGTGAACAGTTCGTTAGTCCACATTATTCAAAATAAAATGTTTGGTGCCTTAATCTTTTACTTAAAATTAAATAACTTCAAAATTTTGGACTATTAAGATTTTTATGTTTTTGAAAGTCTCTTCTGCTCACTGTGGCTGCATTTCTTTGATCAAAAATACAGTAAAGGATGGTGAAATTTTAACTTTACACACTGTGCCATTCAGAAGTTAGGGTCTGTAAAAAGAGCTCACCGGGGATGCGTTTATTTGTTTGATAAATACAGTAAAAAATATGAAATATTATTATCACATGATCTTCAGAAATCATTCTAATATGATGATTTGCTGCTCAAGAAACATTTCTGATTATTATCAATGTTGAGAACAGTTGTGCTGCACAATTTTTTTGTGGAAACTGTCATACACTCAAAAGAAATTAATACTTTTATTCATCAGTGATGCATTAAATAGATCAAGTGACAGTAAAGACATTTATAATATTTCAAAAGATTTTTATTTCAAATAAATGCTGTTCTTTTGACTTTTCTATTCATCTGTGAATCCTGAAAAATAAAATGTATCACAGTTGCCATAAAAATATCGGGCAGCACAACGGTTTTCAACATTGATAATAATCAGAAATGTTTCTTGTTTCTCAACAACCAGGCCCCTGATCACAGCTGGAACATAGTGCCTGTTTCCACCAAGAACAGACCCATCGACCCGACGCGCCTCAGCAAGATCACCAAGGTCTGATTCACCCCCAATACATTTATTGTTGATTATTATTATTATTAAGGTCTGATCTATAAATAAGAAGTGGATTTACTGTAGCAACTCTGGCAGAAACATTATATTCATACTAAATATTACTTTAATATTAATATATAAATGTCAGTGTTATTGTTGTATTATTGATATAATATTACAGTTATTAATGTTTTGAATTAACATTTATTTTTATACTTTTGGTTTTTAGTTTAATTTCTTCCTTTGAAGTCTTTGTGTGCTTTGGTCATTTTTAGTAGTTTTTGGTTTTTAAAAATATTATTTAGGTTTCTAGTTTTAATTTGGTTCTAGTACATCAACCTAAACTTGTTTTATTTAGTTGCCAAAGCAACATTTCTGCTGCTAGTTTTCATAATTTTTCAATTAACAAATATGTTTTTAATGGTTTTAGTTTTAGGTAACAATAATTGATAAAAGTGGTTATATTATTAATATATTTAAATGATATATTATATAAAATATAATTGAGTGGGGTATAATTTTATTTTTCAACTTGAAGTTTGTAAATGTCTTTAAAATAAAAGGTTGCAGTTTTTTAAGATTATGAAAATTATTTTAATTTATTATTTAATTTATTTCAGTAATTTAATGACACGCGCATGCTCACAGTTCTCTGATCTTATCTTATATTGAATAATTTTTAGTAAATGTTTTTTCTTATTTTAAATATTTACATAATTTTTTAAAAATATTTTAAATTTACGTTTTTATGATTTAATTAATTTTTTGCTTTTCATCGACTCACAAAATCCCTGCATTTTGAATCAGTTTTTATTTTTCTGTTTTCTATTTTCATTTTAAAGTATTAGTCATTTTGTTGGGTTTTTGTCATTTTTAGTGCATTTGGGCTTTTTTTTTTATACATGTCTATGTAGCATTTATTCATTTTAATCACAGTTTTTGTTTTAGTTATTTAAAGTTCAGTTAAATAAAAAGTTTTTTATTTTAAAAATTTATTTTAAGTATTTATTTTTTTTATGTTTGAATTGTATCCGTTTAATAAACTCTGACTTGCATTCAGTATTACAACTGAACACTAAAGGCCCCGATATACTTCAAATGAAGTTCGTTTTCATTCTTCGTTTGTGGGCAAAAAGAAGTTAGAAAAGGCTGAGTGACGGTAAACTATTTTCGAACATTCCAACACGTCCGCGCTGCTGGAGGCAGGGTGTAGATTAATGTAAACGTGTCGCGACACTCGTGCGTATGCACTAAACACAATAAAGATGCAATGATGGTGTATCTAGTCGGGTACCAATAGTCAGAATATTATAGACAGAAGAATAATGATTGGCAGCAGTTCAGAGTCAAGTATCATGTTTGCAATACCAAAGAACCATTTAAGTGTTTAAGTGTGAATGGCTTATAGTCTGAAAACTTTAGCATGATGTGGAAAAAATATTGGAGTCATCTCAATAACACAAACCTCTTTGTTACTTTATTTTATTAGTGTTCATTTATTTTATTAAACTGGATAAATTATTACACCTTTTTATATTTTATGTAGGTCATGATTTGATAAAAACAAAGGTTTATTATTGTATATTCTTTTGCCATTTCATTTATTGTATACCTTTTAAATTTGCTTATTGAAAGAACAACAACAGCAGCAGCAGTATGGTGTAACATTTATTTGAAACGCATGTATTTGGTACTTGCTACCTTATATCTTTACTCTTTCCTTTCATTCTTTTCATGGCTTTGGAAAACTTGCATCTGATGTTTCTTTACGTCACTTTCTGCATAACTCTGGGTCTTTGGCACCAAGCTTCATAGCAATTTCTTTCTAGGAATTAAATGCTTTCTCTGAATCTTTAAAGCCTCTCCACAAGTGATTGTACAAGTGCGGATATATCTGTGGCAGCTCAGCTATTCGACACAGTGTATTTATATTGCTAGTGACTTAGAGATGTTGTTCTCCTGCCTGACTGTACTTGAAGTATATCGGGGCCTTAATGCTGTTTGTGTGTTGTGCAGCCGGATGCTTTGGACTTCAATAATCAGCTTCTTGCCCCTGGAGGTAAAGGCTCGTGGGGCAGTTGGGGCAAAGGCAGCAGCTCAGGAGACAAACCCAGCGACAGGAGTGAGTATGTCACGCATGTGAATGTGTTGTGCACACGCATTCAGACAGGATGTGACTCTGATCTGTAAACATGTGTTTTACAGCCCAGGATTCTGGTCGTATGAGCACTTTGAACCGTTTTTTAGTACTTCAGCAGCCTTCCTACTCTTCATCATCATCATCCACCAACATCGACTCTGACAGGAGGGTTCTTCACAGGTCAGAGGTCACACTCAGTTTAATATGGATATAGAAATAGGAAAAAAAGTTTCTGGTTGGACAGGGGTATTCTAGCTCCCTTTCAGTCGGTCACTCTCGATGTCATGTCGGTGACCGACAAATTGGAATCTCGATTTGAGAGCCCAATCTACTACGAGTGTAAACTAAACAAGCATACCAGCTTTTCGCTTCGGAGCCGAGCGATAACATCGTTCTGCTCCTGACAATGTCTTTGTGTGTGACAAGGCAAGGCAAGTTTATTTATATAGCACATTTCGTACACAATGGTAATTCAAAGTGCTTTACATAAAAGAAAGTAAAATAATCATGAAGAAAAATTATAACAAAAATAAAACAAGCAATTTTAAAACTTTGGAAATGATTTAAAAATTGACTTATTTAAAATGAATTTAAAACAGTTAAAAATAGAAAATGATTTTACATAAAATACAGTGAATACGTAAAATACAGTGCAATCAGTTCGGACATCGCACAGTGTTCATTCAATAAATGCAAGCTAAACAGATTAGTTTTGAGTCTAGATTTAAATGTGACTAATGTTTTAGCACATCTGAACTCTTCTGGAAGCTGATTCCAACTGCGGGCGGCATAGTAACTAATGATCTGAGTGCTCTGTTAGGTTTATATTCAGTGAACATATCTGCAATATATTTTGGTCCTAGGTCATTGAGTGATTTATAAACGAGTAAAAGTACTTTAAAATCAATCCTAAATGTAACTGGAAGCCTGTGTAAGGACCTGAGGACTGGTGTGATCTGCTCAGATTTTCTGGTTCTAGTCAGAATCCTGGCAGCAGCGTTCTGGATGTGCTGCAGCTGTCTAATGGTCTTTTTGGGAATTCCGGTGAGGAGACCATTACAGTAGTCCACCCTGCTGGTAAAAAGGCATGAACAAGTTTCTCCAAGTCTTGACTGGAAACAAAACATCTAATTCTTGCAATGTTTTTTAGATGATAGTATGCTGATTTAGTTACTGCTTTGACACGACTACTGAAACTAAGGTCTGTCTCCAGAATCACACCAAGATTCCTGACTTGATTTTTAGTTGTTTGTCCCCTAGAGTCAAGGTATGCATTCACCTTGAAAACTTCATCTTTGTTTCCAAATGCAATGAATTCAGTCTTTTCCTTGTTTAACTGAAGAAAGTTCTGGCACATCCAATTATTAATTTCATCAATACATTGGCAGTCAGAGGGAGTCAATGGGCTGTAGTCTTTGGAGATAAGGCTAGGTAAATCTGTGTATCATCAGAATAGCTGTGATAGGCAATTTGGGTCTTTCTCATTATTTGGACTTCTAGTGGGAGCATATACAGGCTAAACAAGAGCGGTGCAAGAATTGAGCCTTGTGGGACTCTGCATGTCATGGACGTCCACTTAGACTTATGCTTTCCTAGACTCACATAATAGCCTCTCCCTTCTAAGTATGACCTGAACCATTTGAGTACCATCCCAGAAAGCCCGACCCAGTTTTCAAGTCTCTAAGTGTAGTGTTATGATCGAGTGCTCGTGGGGGGGTCAGTGTCAAACGCAGCACTGAGATCTAACCAATACCAGCACTGAGATTTTTTGCCAGAGTCAGAATTTAAGCGAATATCATTTATTATCTTAATGAGTGCTGTCTCTGTGCTGTGATGCAGTCAGAAACCAGATTGAAAATTGTCCAGGTATCCATTTGAGTTTAAGTATTTGTTCAGCTGATTAAAAACTACCTTTTCTATAATTTTGCCTATAAAAGGAAGATTGGTCAAAATGGTGTTACCAAGATTGCTCTTTTTCAAGAGAGGCTTAACAACTGCAGTTTTCAGGGAGTTTGGAAATGACCCAGAAAGAAGTTAGGCGTTCACCACTTCTAAGAGATCTGCTTCTAAACAGTTAAGCACACTTTTGAAAAAAGAGAGGTGTGGGAATAAAAAGTGTGTCAAGATAGCAGGGTTGACGATTTTAGGTGCTGCACTATTTCTTCCAAAATTTTGCTATCAGTTGCTTCAAAAATATATATATTGTATCTGTCTGACCTCTGCATTACTTGAGGATGTGCTAATCACCTTCCTGATATTAATGAGCTTCTCAGAAAAGAAGGAAGCAAACACATTGCATTTGCTCTCTGAGAGCATTTCACTGGGAATCTGACGTGGGGGGTTTGTCAGTCTCTCAACAGTGGCAAAAAGAGTACGAGCGTTGTTTAAGTTACTGTTTATAAGGTTTGAGAAGAAATTCTGTCTAGCTGTGGCTAGTTTCACATTGAAAGCATGAAGTCTGTCTTTATAGATGCTATAGTGAATTTCAAGTTTTGTCTTCTGCCACATCTGCTCAGCTTTTCTGCATTGTCTTTTCATACTCTGAACTGCTGTTGATCTCCAAACTGGCGACCCAGAGAGGGAGGAAACTGCTCTTTGCAGTGACGATGAATTCAGCGTGCTCTATGGAGCTTTTTGTGTTGGCGGAAGGTTACAGTGGTGGCAAAGCCCACAGGGAACCATCCCTTGGGGGACCATCACTCCTCTAGTGCTTCGCAACCAGTCAAGCTGACAAAAGGAACGCGCTGGGCCCTCTTCAAAGAGCTTACCAGCGGTATCCTTTCCCGGGCCCCACCCCAGTGCCTTTCTTCTCGGAGGTGCATGAGGAGCTCGCCAGTTCATGGATGGCACCTTTTACTGCCAGAAACCGGGCTGCTGGTTCCTTCTCCCTCACCACCCTCTACGGGGGTGCAGCTAAGGGGTATACAGCGATCCCCCGGTGGAGCGGTCGGTAGCAATGCAGTTGTGTCCTAAGACTGCCTCCTCCTGGTCGGGAAACCCGTTGCTCCTCTCCCAGGCCTGTAGGTGGAGCCTGCAGGCCGCCCCGCCCATCCAGGCCCCCGTCAGACCTGGCAGTGAGCGGAAGAGGGAGGAAACTGCTCTTTGGGGGATAGAGAATGCACCTCTCCCTCCCCCGGAGGAGGGCCAGGTGGAGAATTTGGTTTTCAAAAATCTCGACGACAGGGCGGTTTTCTGTTTCTCTGGGTCCCATGAGGGCACGGAGTGTCACGGACAGACAACACCGGACCACACTCATCTTCCTCTCTCGCCAGCAGACAGCAGCGGGTGGTTTGAGAGCATCATCAAAGGCCCTACTCACGCACCCTCTGCCAAACTGTGGAGCCAGGTAAGTGTTGCACCGCACACTCAGACCCCTCTTCGGTCTGCCCATGAGCCACCTGGGTTGGGTCTCTGCTTTCCACCTTGCTGCCCCACTGAATGTACTGCAGTGGTTCCACTGGTCCCACTTGCACGGTATCTGGGAGCCTGTCTCACTGGCTTCGGCGGACCATCAGCCTCGGCTGTGAGATACAGTTCATCCGGCATCCCCCCAAGTTCAGTGGCATCTGCTTCACGGCAGTGAAAGCAGCTGATGCTCCTGTCTTGCGTGCAGAGATCCTGGTTCCCCAAACTAATGCTCCTTGTGACAGCCCCTCCCTGACAGATTCCGAGATTCAGAGAGGGGGCATCCTGTGGCACCCATGTCCAGACCTCTGGAAACTTCATGTCTGGTCCTTGGACGGGACGCGGAGGTTCTAGGTGACCTTCCCCAAGAGGATGTTGACACCATCACTTCGGCGAGAGCACAGTCTATGAGACACGCTTATGCCTTGAAGTGGAACCTGTAAATTGAGTGTTGTTCTTTTCGCCAAGAAGACCCCCGGAGATGCCTGATCAGGGTCATGCTTTCCTTTTTGCAACAAGAGTTGGAACGAAGGCTGTCTCCCTCCCTCTGCTAACCATGACCCTGTGGAGGGGAAGTCGGTAGGGAAGCGTGACCTGGTCATCAGGTTCCTTCGGGGGCGAGAAAGTTGAATTCTCCCCGGCCCCCCTCCATACCCTCTTGGGCCTTTGCAGTCAGTTGAGCTGAAGTTTCTATCAATGAAAACTCTGCTCCTTTTTGCACTGGCCTCCATAAAGAGGGTAGGAGACCTGCATGCATTTTCAATCAATGTTACAATCACCTCTATTCTGCACCTAAACAGTTGTTCATATGTGTAAGTGCTTCCGATTTCATCTTCGGGAAGGATGGGGCTTCCGTAACGTTCCTGTTCCAAGTGGTACGGGTACATTTTCCCAGTGTTATCCAATCTCACTGAGTGCTTTTTATGCTCATGCTGTGATCAGCGGCAGTTGTATGCATTCATGTGTCTGTTGGTTTGTTTTGTTTTGTTTAGTTTGTAGATTGGTCTCTCGAAGCGAGATCCCAATTCGTCGGTCACCGACGTGACGTCTCCATTCCCTACTTCAGGGAAAGAAGTTTACTGAGACGTTTACCAAAAGTAAATAACATTTAATTTTATTAAAGTAAAATCTCATCATTAAAAGCTAAAAGTAAAGTCAAGTCAAATCACCTTTACTTATATAGCGCTTTAAACAAAAAAGCAACTGAACAACATTAATTAGGGAAAACAGTGTGTCAATAATGCAAAATGACAGTTTAGACAAGGTCTTTCACACAGGGATCTGTCTCTGGGACTAACTAGTTGTCCTGGTCTCCGCTGTCTTTCAGGGCTGTAGAGGTCCTTTCTAGGTGCTGATCCGACCATCTGGTCTGGATACGTACTGGATCCGGGTGACTGCAGTGACCCTCTGACTTGGATCAGACTGGAATCGTTGGTGGGCTATGGTGACCTCGGAATAAGAGAGAAACAGACTAATATAGCCGTAGATGCCATTCTTCTAATGATTGTAGCAAGTATGTCGGGTGTTATGGAAGTGTTCCCGGGTTCGGTTTTACCTAATTAATGCAGCCTAAAAATCCTTTAACGGATTTGGATATTAGAAGCGCATTAGTGTGCTATGTGTAAGCCAGGTTAAAGAGATGGGTCTTTAATTAGATTTAAACTGCAAGAGTGTTCTTTAACTAGATTTAAACTGCAAGAGTGTAATTCCAGAGTTTGGGTGCTAAAAATAGGAAAAGGATCTGCCTCCCGCAGTTGACTTTGATATTCTAGGTATTATCAAATTGCCAGAGTTTTGATAACAGAGCGGGGACGTGGAGGACTATAATGTAACAAGAGCTCGTTTCAAATACTGAGGGTGCTAAACCATTCAGGGCTTTATAAGTAATAAGACAGATTTTAAAAATCTATACGATGATTGATAGGGAGCCAGTGCATTAAAGTGTTGACAAACCGGGCTAATATGATCATACTTCCTGATTCTAGTAAGAACTCTAGCTTGCTGCATTTGGACTAACTGGAGTTTGTTTACTAAGCGTGCAGAACAACCACCCAATAAAGCAATTTACAATAATCTATCCTTGACGTCATAAACGCATGGATTAAAATTTCTGCATTTGACATTGAGAGCATCGGCCGTAATTTAGATATAGTTTTTAGATGGAAAAAATGCAAGTTTTACAAATGCTAGAAAACATTGCTTTCTAAGGAAAGGTTGCTATTAAATACCACACCTAGGTTCCTAATGATGACGAGAATTGACAGAGCACCATCAAGGTCTTAGACAGCGTTCTAGATTATTACATGCAGAGCTTTTAGGTCTATAATTAACACCTCTGTTTTTTCAGAATTTAGCAGTAAGAAATTACTCATCATCCAGTTTTTTTATATCGACTATGCATTCCGTTAGTTTTTCAAAATTGGTATGTTTCGCTGGGCCGTGAGAGAAATAGTAGAGCTGAGTATCATTCAGCATAAACAGTGAAAGTTAACACCATGTTTCCTGGTGATATTTCCAAGGGTAACATGTTAAAGCGTGAAGAGTAACGGCCTAGTACTGAGCCTTGAGGTTACTCCATACTGCACTTGTGATCGATATGATACTTTTCATTCACTGCTATGAATTGATTGGCGGTCATATAAGTACGATTTAATACCATGCTAATGCACTTCCATTCATGCCAACAAAGTGTTCTAGTCTATGCAAAAGAATGGTGTGGTCAATAGGGGTGTCGAACGCAGCACTAAGATCTAATAGCACTAATAGAGAGATACAACCACGCATCAGATGATCAAGAGCAGGTCATCTTGTAACTCTACAGGAGAGCAGCTCGTCAAGTACTATGAATGCGGTCTAAATCCTATCTGGAAATCCTCACAGATTTGCCATTTTTCTCTAAGAAGGAATATAATTGTGAGATACTACCTTTTCCAGTCTCTTGGACAGAAAAGGGAGATTCGAGATCGGTCTATAATTAACTAGTTCTTTGGGGGTCAAGTGTGGTTTTTTGATTGAAGAGGCTTAATAACAGCCAGTTTGAAGAGTTTTTGGGGACATATCCTGATAGCAATGAGGAATTAATAATAGTCAGAAGAGGATCTTCTGCTAAAAAAGCTAAAGCTTGCTGCAGTTCTGGCTCAGTGCCCAGTCTGATCACCATGGCAACCCTGGGGCAAACCAAGCTGCAACCTCCGTTTTCTCTCATGAAGTCAACAAGGAAGTGACTTAAACTGTAATTCGACAACTGGCCGCTAGATGCTGGCTGCAAAAGGGAGTCTATCCCATAGACTTCCCAAGTTAAAATGGCCAACATTACAGCAGAAAAAAAATGTTTACAACCTGGTTCAAAAAATGATTTTGGTCTATATAGCTAAATTTTCCCTTCATGACAACTGTGAGGGGGATGAATTTTTTTTTTATAACTCATCCGTTTAAATTATATCAAGCCTTAAAGTTCTACATAATTAAGGGCGTGGCCACTTGAGTGACTGGTTGATTGCCACTGCTGACACTGTCGTCGAGCTAGGTGGGCATGGCTTCAGCAACCAGCTCCTGCCCTTTTGCCCATTTTCGATTATCTGGGAGTGACATGGGGTGATGCGCTGCCAAGATAGCGACGGCCCGCTCCGCCCACTTTGAGCTTCAAAAGCGCTCGTCAGGAATCTATGGGTGACGTCATGGACACTACATCCATGTTTTTATACAGTCTATGGCGCAAACAGAGTGCAGGGAGCTGTGTTACCCAGAGAAGTGCGGAAGTGGGCAGGCACAAAAAAAAAAAAACACAAAGAGAAGAGAAAACTTTCAGAGACAATCCTGATGTTCTATATGCTGACTGTATTCAACTACATGCGAAAAGAATCAAGAACAACTTCATTTTCTACACCACTATGATTAGTGCTTGGAAACTGGCCATCTGTGAGGAATACAGGCATGTGTTTAAAGAAGGAATAGGCCGAGGTGGAAGATTAAGTATTTGTGAAGATGAAATGCTAGATACAGACAACCTCATTCTCACTATAACCTACTATACTTAAGGCACCTTCCTACTGCAAGTCTAAATTAATTTGAGGAGACTTACCCCCTGCTGAAATCCAGAGTAGAGAAGAAGAGAGATGAGACTCATGTGAACTGCACAGACACTGAGGAGGAAGGTCCAGTGAATCCTCCACCTTCACCATCCGAACATCTACTGAAACACGGTTTAGCCCTACTAGAACTGGACTTTACTGAATTCAGAGAACACACTCAAGCAAAACTCTCAGACAAACACAACACACACATTTACATCCAGGAGCTCAAAGACGAACTCCAGCAGCTGAAGAACAACACCAGCTCCTCCATCACTGAACTAACAAGAGCTCTCAGAGAACTGCAAGAAGAAAACCGAACTCTCCGCTAGAGGTCTTCACAGTGCACCCGAGACCCGTTGACCCGGGACCCGACCCGGGACCCGACCGGGTTCGGGTCTATATTTTAAATGATCAGCCGGGTCCGGGTCGGGTACGAATCTATTACACTCGGGTTCTGGGTCTGTTTAACATTGTCTGTAATACCCGTGCGATCAGAGTCATCGGTCTCGGAGAACACCCGGCCGTGATCAGACACTGCTTGTGTTTTTTGTAACTTGCAACTTGTAAAATTAGGAAAAGAAAAGTGTGAGAAAAAAAAGCGATCTCTCTCTCTCTCTCTCTCTCTCTCTGCCGTTAGAAACAGAGCGCGCAATCTGAGTTTTTGTGAGTGTGCGCGCAGTGTTATTGTTTTTAGACTGGAATACTCATATTTAACATATTTCAAATCCGCAACAAAATCTGAGGTGAACTGTCACATGAATGCTTTCTATAGCCCTATTCGCACGGGATTAGTATTATCTAGGGACCTTGTGTGATTTTGAAATTACCCTTCCACATCTGAATTTCGTGTGGTGCATTCGCACGGGATAAGCGAAGCATGTGATTTTACTCGAATTTACTGACTTATCTCCCGGATACCTGGATGTCAGGCTTCAAGAAGTCCCGTTCCTATGGTTCAATGGATTACAAAAAAATAAAGATATGTAGTTTCTTGAGCTTTCATTTATTTCACCACATTCACCGGGTTAAAATAATTATCTCAAGCGATTTATGCTTGATTTATTTGTAACACAAATGTTATTTTGTAACCTTAAAACCTTTTCAGCTTTTTCTCTTTCTGCAAATTGTATGGTGTAGCGATATGACAGCACCCAAAATACTATCAAACACTCCAACGCAGCTCCATTCTTCGCGAAAGATGGATAAAAAGGCACACAGGAAACAAAAACCTCGAAAAATTATATACGACCTGCCAAATCCAGGCCAAATCACAGAGATGTTGATTCGCACGGGACTAATATTATCACAGGACATCGGTGTTCGGTGAAAAATGGTAGGTCTTTTGCGGGGGAATTTTTACTTTATAAATTACAGACATGTCTGATTCGCACGGGATCACAGACAACCTCCGCAATTATAACAAATGACTGGAGGTCACCAGCTAATACTAATCCCGTGCGAATAGCGCTTATGATACTCAAATTGCGTTAAAAAGCATATTTTAGGTTGATCCAGCTAGCACGCATGTGCAGTCTCAAGCGTGTGTCATGATTCTATGGCAACCAGTGAGGGACTCAATGACTTTGATCGCCAAACCGCGCTTTACGTTTTCTCCCATTTTTATAATAATATAAATGAACCGTTTAATCTTAAAGTTTTAGTGGTCAGATTCAGACTCGACGCAGAGCACAGAGATGATTAGCAAATAAATAACGTCAGCGGCCATGGCACTGAACTAGCAATCGTTATTATAGTTCAAAAGGGGCAAACAGTCGAAGTTATTATGCGAGTTAACTCGAGTCAGGATGTACATGTGCACAAGTTGCATTTGTCATCCGTCACCGGGACATCAAGTGGACTTTTGAAGCTGAAATAATGAGTGGATTTAGCTTGGACTTGGAATAACGAGAGGAAATAACATGGATAACTTTCTTGTCGGAGGATTGTAATGCATCACAGGCAGTCAGGTAACAAGGTATAGAGAGACTACGGCTCCTTAAATTAGGTAAGACAAAAAGTTGTATTTTTTCGCAACAGGTTTATTGACTTGTAATAGCAATTTAAGGTGGAATATGTGACAATCGGGTCCAGTCGGTTCTGTGTCTTCCCGGCGGGTTCGGGTCCAGCTTTTAAATAGAAGACGGGTCCGGGTAGGCATTTCTCGGATCTACAGGGGTCCGGGTCCAGCTTTTGAAATAATAGACGGGTCCGGGTCAGTTCGGTGTAGTGCATTACAGGTCTCTTTCGGGTTCGGGCACAAATTTTTGTACCCGTGAAGACCTTTACTCTCCGGTTACAGCTATGCAAACTAAAGGAGGACACAGAGAAAAAAAGAAGATAACTTCTCCAGACAGCTGCAAGAAATGAGAGAACAGTTACAGAAAAACACAAAAGAAAACACACTTCACTACAATACAGCTCATACTACAGACAAATCAAACTACACAAACACAGAAAGCGTACCTACGACAAACACACAGACACCTGCAGCAACACAGGCCTCACCTACCCAACCTCCAGAACCTGATCCAGATGTTCTCCTCCTCATGGACTGTTATGGAAAGTTTGGTGGCCCCCTCAGAAACTCTTCCTACACCAAAAAGTCACTGCAAAGCGATGTAACAGGCCACGCCCACCAGATCATCAGAGACTTCATAGGACACCCCTCATGTATTATCATTCACACTGGGACCAACAACCTTCACTCCCTATGCAACAATACTGCTGATGCTGTGAGGAAAATGGCAGAAATCACCAGCAAAAGTTCCCAGAATCCTAAATAATAATCTCCATGCTTCTCCCAAGACACGACACACCACCACACATCATCAACAGCATCAATGCTGAAATTTCACATGGCAGTTCTGCGCTCCCCAGTGTACACCTGGCCCACCACCACCACATCGGCCTCCAACACCTGTATGATGGACTCCACCTACACAAAGACAGAGTGCGTATTTTTGCAAAGACCCTAAAGGATGCAGCCTTGGGCCACAGTCCAGCATCACCGAGATACTTGCTACCAGCTCCAGAATACCACCGGCCCATTCACTGCACCCAGCACCTCCACACCTGCAGCGAACTGAGCCAGATCAGAGAGATGCTGCAGACACTGTGCAACTAGCTCCTGAACAGATAAGAACAATATGTGCTAAGGTTGACAAAAAAATAAATAAATGCACTTAAAAAAAATGCACTGATGTAAATTGATTACCATATACTGTACATTCTCACAGACAGAAAGAAAATTTTCTTTCTGTCTTACAAAACAGGTTTATCTCTAATAATACTAATGCGTTCATTTCATGTAAGTTGTTGGAATATTCAGGGTCTTCATTCTTCAACTTTTGGTTCTAAAAGCACAGACCCAGAATTTCAGAAAAATATCAAAGATGCTGATATTATTATTCCCACCGAGACCTGGTGTAGAAATTATGCGCTTACCTACTGTCCCTCAGGCTACTATGAGATAACTCTGCCCTCAGTTAAATTAAGTACAGTGCATCGTGGACGAGACTCAGGAGGAATGCTGGTGTTGTACAGGGAGGATCTGGCATTTCTATTATTACATTTATAACATACTGTATATCTCTGTGCCATCTATATTCCCCCAGCAGAATCCCCTTACCATGACAAGGAATACCTGAACAAAATCCACACAGAGATCAGCCGTTTCCAGGCCCAGGGAAATGTGCTGCTGTGTGGAGACTTTAACGCAAGAACTGCATCTGAACCTGATAACATAGATCCAAAGGGCAATGAATATATCTTTGGCCAAAACTCCCTGAGTCTCACAAGAAATCTTCTACCGAGAAATAATCTTGACCAAACTGTAAATAAAAATGGTTCAGAGTTAGTGCACCTCTGCCGAGCTTAAGGCTTGTACATACTTAATGGCAGGATCAGAGGGGACTCTTTAGGGAGGTTCACGTGTTGTTCAGGTCTTGGAGCTAGTGTAGTTGACTATGCCATCACTGACATGGACCTCTCCTCCTACAGTGCATTCTGTCACGTTGCACAGGAGCAAGGAGACACAGGAGACACTGGATTTCTTGAACATGGAATTTTAATTCAAAGACATGGAATTCTGAGGAACTCAAAAGACATTTAACAGCCGATGAAGAAACTTAGAACATGGAACACTTTACATATGGGACTTGATGAGGGGAGGATCAGGAACACCTGGGACTCATGAAACATGGGAAACTCCTGAGACAAATTAACTGAATACATGGGGGACAGAAACTGGGACACAGAGAGAAGAACAAACACAAAACATGGAACAGAGTATGATACATTCACTGTCAAACAGCAAACTCCACTTTCTGACCATAACCAAACTAACATTTATATTAAAACAAATCACGCACCAGAACAAAACAAGCTGGAAACCTGCAAAATGTATCAGGTCCAGCGGAGATACAAATGGACTCCAGACAGCACAGAAAAAATCATCCAATTGGGTCACTTGAACCATGCAGTGTAAATGGGGCCATTGTCAGATCAGTCAGAAGAGCTGGGCTGAGTTTGGTGGTTCTAGCTTGAAAGCTGTAGGACAAGCTTCATCAATTATTTTTTGCAGAGGGCTGAATTCTGCCAGCAATACCGAGCCAAGGGCCACTGACCCTTTATATACACTCACCTAAAGGATTATTAGGAACACCTGTTCAATTTCTCATTAATGCAATTATCTAATCAACCAATCACATGGCAGCTGCTTCAATGCATTTAGGGGTGTGGTCCTGGTCAAGACAATCTCCTGAACTCCAAACTGAATGTCAGAATGGGAAAGAAAGGTGATTTAAGCAATTTTGAGCGTGGCATGGTTTTTGGTGCCAGACGGGCCGGTCTGAGTATTTCACAATCTGCTCAGTTACTGGGATTTTCACGCACAACCATTTCTAGGGTTTACAAAGAATGGTGTGAAAAGGGAAAAACATCCAGTATGCGGCAGTCCTGTGGGCGAAAAAATGCCTTGTTGATGCTATAGGTCAGAGGAGAATGGGCCGACTGATTCAAGCTGATAGAAGAGTAACTTTGACTGAAATAACCACTCGTTACAACCGAGGTATGCAGCAAAGCATTTGTGAAGCCACAACACGCACACAACCTTGAGGTGGATGGGCTACAACAGCAGAAAGACCCCACCGGGTATCTCCTCTACAAATAGGAAAAAGAGGCTACAGTTTGCACGAGCTCACCAAAATTGGACCGTTGAAGACTGGAAAAATGTTGCCTGGTCTAATGAGTCTCGATTTCTGTTGAGACATTCATTTGGTAGAGACAGAATTTGGCGTAAACAGAATGAGAACATGGATCCATCATGCCTTGTTACCACTGTGCAGGCTGGTGGTGGTGGTGTAATGGTGTGGGGGATGTTTTCTTGGCACACTTTAGGCCCCTTAGTGCCAATTGGGCATCGTTTAACTGCCACTGCCTACCTGAGCATTGTTTTCTGACCATGTCCATCCCTTTATGACCACCATGTACCCATCCTCTGATGGCTACTTCCAGCAGGATAATGCACCATGTCACAAACCTCGAATCATTTCAAGTTGGTTTCTTGAACATGACAATGAGTTCACTGTAATAAAATGGCCCCCACAGTCACCAGATCTCAACTCAATAGAGCATCTTTGGGATGTGGTGGAACGGGATCTTCGTGCCCTGGATGTGCATCCCACAAATCTCCATCAACTGCAAGATGCTATCCTATCAATATGGGCCAACATTTCTAAAGAATGCTTTCAGCACCTTGTTGAATCGCCACGTAGAATTAAGGCAGTTTTGAAGGCGAAAGGGGGTCAAACAAAGTATTAGTAAGGTGTTCCTAATAATCCTTTAGGTGAGTGTATATATATATATATATATATATATTAATATATATATATATATATATATTACAATTATTATATTGTTGCTTTTGTTAAAATAGTCACGAGATGGTCACAAGATAAATATTCAGATTTTTGCCCCCAGTAGTCTGTTTTATTTAAACAATTATGAACATTTTTGCATTTAGATAGAGAAGAGCTTTTCCTGTTGAATATTAAAAACAAAAAATCTGGATCTCTATGTCTGCAAATCAACTGTTCCTGCTCATCTCCAGACTGGATCTCTTCTCTCCAATTTCCCTAATTGCAGATTCAATTATTAGATTTGTCAGCATTAATATTTTTATACTTAGATTTTTTGGGGGGATCAAACTGTAACACTGTGTGTCCCAACCAGACGTAACACAACGATAATAAAAAGTATCTTTTCCATGTAGTTTTTGTCCTAACCACCCGCGACAGTGACTCTTGACAATAAGCGACACGGGATTCTATCTTTTAGAAATGTTTTTTTTTTTTATTTCTGCGAAATCACGGCAGGGACAACATACAAAATATGACAGCGATAATCTCAGGTAATGATTATGTGCTTTATTCAATGTTAAAAGTGTCTAATGTGAGTTTGAATATTATTCTGCATGATCTTTATAGCCATAGTGAAAGCAACAATAGATATTTTACCTATTTCAGCAGTTTACTGTGGGGGATTTGTCATGCTGTGTCGTATCCAGTGTAGACAGTTTCACTGATTATAATGGGTTCTGTTGTATTTTGTTGCGTCGCGCCGTGTCACTCGCGTCTGGTGTAGACACAATGTAAGTTAATGTCGCTTTCTGATGCTGCGTTTGAATTTTCATACCCCATTATTTGAAATTAGCACGGGCCAAACAGTTTTCTCTCACGGGCCAGATGTTGCCCGTGGGATGCCTACTGAGGAACCCTGCTCTAGGAGGAGTAGCGTTCAGAAATATAGTCTGAGAAGAATAATAGTAAAAAGCTTAAAGTTGGCATGAAACTTATCATTATTTCTCTACTGTGACGTCTATCCGAGTGAAACGGCATCTGAAATGAGAAGGAGGAACTTGATTTCATCCTTTGGGAATTTATTGGACAATTGGAAGTTGGGGTGTTTCTAGTCTTGCGTAGCCAGACCTTCAGATTGATGTCGGAAGGTCTTGAATCCATGGCAGCTTTCATTGGCCAAGGCCCACCCATGAGGCCGTTTGACCAACATGTCAAACAACCAATTACAGTTCGTTTTATTTCAGCGGCATGTTTCGGGGCGTGGAAATGTCGCCACAATAACAGAGCGGTGTGTACAACTCTCTGACGTATTTTAAAGATTCTGTGCCGCGAACTTAAAATATTTCACATATTTTTGAAAACCCAGTGTTTAGTTGATCCTGATAAGCGCTCGTCATCACAGTTGTAAACACGACGGTTTTCTTCTTTCATGACGGGGTTTGGTGGCACGTCATCTTTGTTTCCAGGTGGAACGTAAAGAAAGCGACACACGTCTCCCGGAAATCCTGTATAATTCAACCAATCTGATGATGACTGCGACACTCCTGAAGTGTTTTCACTTTTGTGTCCCATATGCATCAGACGTTTAGCCAACGGTCCGTAGGCGTGACATCTGAGGCTGAGACTAGGGCGTTGCTAACAAAATGGGGACAGATCTGAATGCCAGTTTTCAGTTAGTTATGAGGAGATTTCTCTACACTGGATTCACCGGCGACACCCTAGCATGAAGATATTTTTTATTTATTGAGGAAGACGAGAACGATCAACAGCACAAAACATACTTAACAGTGCGCGCGCGAGAGAGAGAGTGAGAGACTGCCTGAATGACTGAGCACGTCCTCCATCAGGTTAAGTCAAATTCATAAAACAAATAGTTTGCAATGTCCTGAGAGTAATGTTGTGGTAATATCCTTTCAATTTTTAAGGGTAGTGTACTCCCCCATGGCTTGCCTCAGCACCGGTCAGTGCATAAAAAAAAAAAAAAAAAAGAATTTTACATTTTGATTTTATGGTGATTTTAAGTTGCAGATAAGTAGGTTGGCTTATAAAATAACAGCGTTCTAGCGTTCTTTTGCGTTTCTGCTGATGGTTTATCCCTGTGTTTGTTTCTCAGGAGCAGTTCCAGTCAGGAACGCAGCTTTCGTCTTCTCCGGTGCGATGAACACATGGACCGGGTCAGTGACCGCTACAGTCGCCGTGACGACCGCGGATCTGACCGGATGGACTGGAACCGTTCTGCGGTCGGCAAGCGCAGCTTCAGCCGTGAAAAGGAGGAGAGGAGTCGGGAGCGAGAGCAGCGTCCCGCTGAGATGCTGTGGCGTGTTTCCAGCGTGACAGACGAGCGCGAGAGAGACCGAGAACGCGGTACAGTGAACAGAAACGGTAACAGCGTGTGCAGTACAGGGTCATTATGGTTATTTTGATTTTATTTTGTGTTTTGGTAAAATAAAATTTGGTAAAAATAATATGAAAAAAAATTGAATATATTTTTAGCTTTTAATTAACTCCTGCTTTTTCCTCACAAACCCCAGTTTTGCCAAAATCCAGACCTAAGTTTGTGTTATTATTATTGCAGTATTATTAATAGGGATGTGACGATTCACTTAACTCATGATTTGATTCACGATTTTGATTTCACGATTCAATTCGATTCATTTTTTTTTTAACAAAATGAGATTTAAGACAAATTATAAATTAAATGTGTCCTTTTATTATTGCTTGGACAAAATGCTGCTCGTTTCTTTGTGAAATTGAAATATAACACTATAATAATATACTAATATAGCACATATTATTGCTCTTTTGTTGGTTTTGATTGCTTCTGTTATCCTCATTTGTAATTTTGTTTGTTTTGATTGCTTCTGTTATTTTATTTTGTTCATTTGTTATGTATATAAGTGTATGTTGAAATTTTAAAACAAGCCCCAAATCTAATAAATAAGTAACACAAATTAAAAAAATCTCTTCATATAAACAAAATAAGGCTTTGTCTGTGCTCTTTCTGTTTAAAATTAGATGCAGGCAACCACTGCATTTCATTCATTATCCAATCAAAGATGCTGCATACATGCAACATGCGCCCGTTTTTAATCTAAATTAGTTCTTATAATTTCGAAATTTGAAGCAAAAACAGAATGATTTGACTTCAGTTTTGTGAAATTATACATAAATAAATATCTGCATGAAACAGAAACAGCGGACGAGCTGAACGAGACGCAGATTCACTCTCTGCCAGCAGGTGGAGCTTAAAGCATTTCCTTGGTTACCGCTGTAAACAAAGCACTTATGAACAGGTTCATTTGTGGTTTATTTTTTTGGTATTTGGACTTGTAACCCGAAGGTCACAGGTTCGAGTCTCGGTGCTGGCAGGAGTTGTAGGTGGTGGGGAGTGAATGAACAGCGCTCTCTTCCATCCTCAATACCCATGGCTGAAGTGCCCTTGAGCAAGGCACTGAACCCCCAGTTGCTCCCCGGGCGCTGGATATAGCTGCCCACTGCTTCGGGTGTGTGTTCACGGTGTGTTCACTTCTCACTGCTGTGTGTGTGCACTTAGATGGTTTAAATGCAGAGCACCAATTCCGAGTATGGGTTACCATACTTGACAAATGTCACGACTTTCACTTTCACTTTCAACACTGCAGAAGGTGGAGCTTAAAGCGTTTCCTTGGTTACCGCTGTAAACAAAGCAGTGCTGCACTTATGAACTTTAATATGCTTTATACAGAGGCAAGGTGAAAAGAAAAAATTCAGTCTAAACTTTTCTAAAGACAGTAAGTTCCTCTCAGACATGCATTCATATAAACTCTACCCCTAATTAAATCGCAATTTGTTTAGAATCTCCACCGATTTGAATCGATTGTCAACTGGCTCTCGGTTAATCGTCACATCCCTAATTATTAATATTATTTATTAGTATTAATATTCCATTAGTTTTTATTACTTATTATTTTAATTATTATTATTTAGTTTTTTTATTTATTTTCATTTTAATTATACATTATTATTATTATTTTAAATATTATTTTTTAATATTTTAAAAAATAAAAATTTTGTTTTGTTTTGTTTTTATTATACAATTTGAGAAACTCTGCAAAATTTAAGCCATTCATATTATTTTATTGCAATATTAATATTATTATTTATTAATTTTACCATTAAAATTGCAACATTAGTTATTATTATTATTACAGTATTAGTATTAGAAGTTTCTGTCATTGCAATATAATTGACTTCAGAATTACTTATACATTTACATTTAGTCAATTAGTAGATGCTTTTATCCAAAGCGACTTACGACTTATTCCTGTTTTTACGTCACGCAGGTGGAACAAACACACACTGATGAGATCTTTGACAGGTTTTGTTGTATTTGTGTTTAAGCAGCGAAGAGAGAAACTGTTCCCACTCCTCCACCTGCTTCCTCCAAACCTGCGCTGACGGAGGAGGAGCTGGAGAAGAAATCCACTGCCATCATCGAGGAGTATCTGCACATCAATGACATGAAGGGTACTCACACACACACACACACACACCCACCCCTGTGTGGTCTGTCTGTAACGTGTGTTGCTCCTCCGCTCCTGCAGGAGGCGCTGCAGTGCGTCGGTGAGCTGAGCTGCTCGTCTCTGTCTGTGTTCGTTCGGACGGGAATCGAGTCGACGCTGGAGCGCAGCACCATCGCTAGAGAACACATGGGTTTACTGTTTCACCAGCTCCTCAAAACACACACACTGTCCACACAACAGTACTACAAAGGGTGAGACACGTCTTCATAGTGTGTGTGTGTGTGTGTGTGTGTGTGTGTGTGTGTGTGTGTGTGTGTGTGTGTGTGTGTGAGTGTGTGTGTGTGTGTGTGTTTGAATATGTCTATGTAGTTTCTATTAACTTTTGTTTTCTGTCATTTTTATGTATTTATTTTATTTATCATTGATTGATACATTTTAGTTTTTGTTGATATTTTGAATGGTATTTTTCTGTTTTTTTTTAGTTTTTTTTTTTTTTTGTGTTTGTTTTTTTTTTTTTTTATATTTTGTTGTTATTTTTTTTTAATTTGAGTTCATTGTTTTATTATTATTTTATTACTTCATGTTAATAAAATAAGTTTTTTTTTTAATTTTTTTTTTGTTTTTTTATTACTTCATGTTAATAAAATAAGTTTTAAAAAAATATTATTGTTTTATTATTATTTTATTAGTTCATGTTAATAAAATTAGTTTTTTAAAAATATTTTTTGTGTTGTGAATGTTTTTTTTTTTTGTTTTGTTTTTTATTTTTTTTTTAATGATTTTTTTTTTTTATTTTTTTTTTTATAATGTTTTTTTTCATTTAACATTTATTTCAAGTAACAATAATGTTTGTTTTTATATATATATATGTCTATGTAGTGTTTTTTTTCTACATTAACTTTATTTTAGTTTTGGTTATTTTAGTACTTCAAAAACAAAAATGTTGCCTCGTAAAAAAGCTAAAATAATATTTTTTCATTTCAAGTAATGAAAATGTTTTTTTTTTTAATGGTTTAATATATGTATAAGTGGGACAGGCTTTTGATTTTTTTTTTTGTGGTTTTGTTTTTTGTGTTGCTAAATAAACTAAATATACATTTTTATTATTATTATTACATTTTAAAATGATTTAAATTTTAATTTTAGAAGTTTTAGAAATTATATTTTTATTTTATTTGTCCATTTTTTTGTTTTATTTGACCTTTTTTTTTCTATTTTTCATTTCATATTTATTTTAAGAAATATTTTTATGGTTATATATTTTTATTTTAGAAGTTTTAGAAATCTTTTCTATTTTATTTGTCCTTTGTATAATTTTTTTTATTTGTCACGTTTTTTATTTAATTTCACTTTTGTTTTTAGAAAAACATTTTTTATAGTTATATATTTTTTATTATTATTATAGAAGTTTTAGAAATGTTATTATTATTGTATTGGTCCTTTTTATTGAGTTGTGTGTGTGATGTATGTATATAAAGTGCAGTGTAATGAATGTGATGCTGATGCGGGCGCAGGCTGCTGGAGGTGCTGGAGGTTGCGGAGGACATGGAGATAGATATTCCTCACATCTGGCTCTATCTGGCTGAGCTCATCTGTCCCATGCTGCAGGAGGGAGGGATTCCCATGGGGCCGCTCTTCAGGTGAAGCCACACAGAAATCAGTCAGTAAATGACACTGACAGTAAGATATAAGGAGCTTCGGTTGAGCGTCTGACCTCTGACCTCTTCACAGGGAGGTGTCTAAACCACTGGTGCCTCTTGGGAAGGCTGGAGTTCTGCTGGTGGAAATCCTCAGGCTGCTCTGTAAAGCAATGGTAAGACGCTTGTGTGAATTTAAGATTAGATTATAATAGCTTAGGAATCTTTACATTGAACCAATTGTGCCTCATATACACACAAACACACAAAACTAGATCGTCTGTGATTTAATTAAATTAATAAATGCACTTCTGTGAGAGTGAAGCGTCTGCTCTGAGTCACTTATATTGTTAATTTCATAATGCAGCGTGCACGTAATATTTTTTATTTTGTTTTATATTGTGTTAGTTATTATTGTTGTTAATAATGTATATTATATTGTTTTTTATTATTTTATATTAAGTTTTTTTTTTTAATTTGAATTGATGTTTTTTTTTTAATATATACATTTATATACATGAATATTTCTTATTTTGTGTATTAATTTTACTTGGTAATAATAACCATAGTAATAATAATATTTCTTACATTATTATTAATATTATATATAATATTATCTTATTTCATATTGATATAATACTAACAAACCTGGAGTTTTTTTATTGTAATTTAAATTGCAGTCACATTCTTTATCAGAAACATTGGGATTGTTTTTTTTCTTTTTTCCCCAAATAATTTAATCCTGGTCTCCGTGTCCCAAATTGCTTGCTCATTCACTACAAAGTGATCGACACTGAGGGAACTAATTCCAATGCTCATTTAAATACCTGTTGTACACTATGAAGTGCACTGTGGGTACAGAAGAGTGAACTACATAGAGAATGAGTGACACAGCACATAGTGCACTGTATACTCCAGCTGCTGTTCTGAAAGAAGTCCTGAAACTGAACTGTTTCCTGTTTCCTGTCTCAGAGTCATAAGAAGGTGGGAGCGATGTGGAGAGACGCGGCGCTGAGCTGGAAAGACTTCCTGCCCGAAGACAAGGACGCCAATAAGTTTGTCACCGAAGAGGTTTGTGATGAATTCAGTCGTAAAAGCTGCAGAGTGATCAACGGCTGCATTCTTACATTATGATGTTAAACTGTGTGATTGATAGTGTGTGTGTGTGTGTGTGTGTGTGTGTGTGTGTGTGTGTGTGTGTGTGTGTGTGTGTGTGTGCAGGGAGTGGAGTTCACACTGGGTGAGGAGTGTGTGAGGAAGAGCAGTAAAGTGACTCTGAGTCCAGAAGACATTTCTAGAGAGCTGGAGCGACTCCTGCAGGAGAAAGCAGACAACCAGAGGATCTTTGACTGGGTGGAGGTACACTGTGTGTGTGTGTGTGTGTGTGTGTGTTTCCAATGCTTTTACATTCATTTGCAAAACACTTGCTTTCTTGTATGAAAGTTTCTCAGGGAAGTGCAAAGTTATGGAGATGGAAAGAAATATGAGCTGGGAAAAAGGCAATATTTTAATCACTCACAAACATTTCTGTTCCCCCAAGACAATTTTGCACAAGAATTGAAAGTTTTGTGAGGGAAAGGACACACATTTATTTATTTTTTTATTTATTTTATTTTTTGTTTTGTTTTTATTTGTAAATGCAAAAGTTCTGGTGACTGCAAAAAAACACATATACCGGGAGGAAAAATTAAATTTTCATTCGCTCAGAAATGTTTGCATGTTTGCACGAGAATGGAACGTTCTCCAGAGAAACAACATTTTTGAGTTCCACCGAGAAGTTTCTTGGGGAAAAAAGCTCTGGTGATGGGCAAAAAAAAATTAGCTGGGAAAAAAGTTGTTTTAATGTGTTTGCATTCAGTCCTAAAAACTTTGGCTTGCCCCTGAGAAACTTTGAGCAAATGTAGAGATTCTTGGGAAAAGCGCAAAAGTTGATGTATAATAGCTGTTCTCTCCAGCTGTTGGTTTGACCTCAGTGACCTTTGACCTCTCTCTCTCTCTGCAGGCCAATCTGGACGAGCAGCAAACATCATCGGACACATTTGTCCGGCTGCTGATGACTGCTGTCTGTCAGTCTGCCATCATCCGTGAGTCTCTTCATCCTCCTCTAATCACATCATTCAGCTCGAGTCTATACATCAGGATCTGATTGACTGTTAACTGAAATAAAATGTGAAAAAAAGCAGCAACCGTTCTAGTTTTCATGTAGTTTAACTTGATGTACTAAAAAAACTGAAACTAAAATAACAGTTGATTTAAAAAATAAATAAATTTGACATTAAAATAAAAACACAAGAAAAGTATTGGAACTTTACCTAAAATTAAATTGAAAACATTGAACAAGCTTAATAATGTTTATAATAATATAATAATAAATTTTTAATTATTTATTAAGATTGTATTTTAATATTATAATAAATAATTAACTGTAGTTATGTAGTTATAATAATAACTGGGGAAATACAGGGGGTTTGTAAGCCGTTTAAAATTTTATATATGTATGTGTATGTGTGTATATATATATATATATATATATATATATATATATATATATATATATACATATATATATATATATATATGTGTGTGTGTCTATGTATATATATATATGTATATATATATAATCTTATAATTAATTGTAAAATTAATATTTTTTTAATCAACTGTGGTTCTTGATGGAACTGCAGGAGGTTTGTAAGTTGTTTAAAAATTAATTAATGTAATAATTATTTATAATGAATATATATAAATATTAAAATTAATAATTGTAAATTTAAAAAATAATTTAAAAATAACTGGGGGATCTTGAGGAAACTGCAGGGGGTTTGTAAATTGTTGAAAAGGTAATTAATGTAATACTTATTTGTATTTAGTATAATTAATAATTAATTAAACTGTACAATTAAAATATTTAGATAAATAAATACGCTCACTCTCACCCTCCCAGCTATCTGCTATGGTTTCATCTTCGCTTCCTTCCCTTAAACTGTTAGCATCTTTTGATACTAACAGTGCTACTGATACTTTCTGCTCCACTCTTACATCTTGTTTAGACACTGTCTGCCCCTTGTCTTCCAGGCCAGCCTGTACCACCCCTTCAGCCCCTTGGTTATCTGATGTTCTACGCGAACACCGTTCTAAGCTTAGAGCTGCTGATTGGGTGTGGCACAAATCCAAAAATACTACTGACCTTAATGTGTATCAGTCACTCCTCTCTTCCTTCTCTGCTTATGTCTCCACTGCTAAAAGGACATACTACCATAACAAAATTAACAATTCGTCTAACTCTCGCATGCTTTTTAAAACATTTTCCTCGCTCCTTTATCCTCCTCCTCCGCCTCCTGCATCTACTCTAATAGCTGACGACTTTGCCACGTTTTTCATTAATAAAATTAAAAACATCAGTGCACAATTTTCCACACCACAATCCATCAAGCACATTTCACCAGCAAACATGCACTCATTTACATCCTTCTCTTCACTCTCTGAGGCAGAAGTCTCCAAACTCATCCTTTCTAATCATCCTACTACTTGTCCGCTTGATCCTATTCCATCTCATCTCCTTCAAGCCATTTTTCCTGCAGTTGTACCTGCACTCACTCACATCATTAACATATCCCTCAATACTGGTGTTTTCCCCTCATCATATAGACAGTCTCGTATAACTCCACTACTTATACACCCACCCTCAACCCATCTCTTTTAGAGAACTACAGACCAGTTTTCCCTTCTTCCTTTCATTGCAAAAAACACTTGAACGAGCTGTGTTCAACCAAGTCTCTGTCTTTCTCACACAGAACAACCTCCTTGACAGCAACCAATCTGGCTTCAGAAGTGGACATTCAACTGAGACTGCCTTGCTCTCAGTTGTTGAAGCCCTAAGACTGGCAAGAGCGGAATCCAAATCTTCAATACTTATCTTGCTTGATCTGTCTGCTGCTTTTGACACTGTTAACCACCAGATCCTCCTGTCAACCCTACTGACAAAGGGCATCTCAGGAACCGCACTCCAGTGGTTTGAGTCTTACATATCAGATAGGTCCTTCAAAGTATCTTGGAGAGGTGAGGTGTCCAAGTCGCAACATCTAACTACTGGGGTGCCTCAGGGCTCAGTTCTTGGACCACTTCTCTTCTCTGTCTACATGGCATCATTAGGTTCTGTCATTCAGAAACATGGCTTTTCATACCATTGTTATGATGATGACACTCAACTCTACCTCTCATCCTGATGATACTTCGGTAGCTGCTCGCATCTCAGCTTGTCTAACAGACATTTCTTGCTGGATGAAGGACCATCACCTTCAGCTCAACCTTGCCAAGACAGAACTGCTTGTGGTTCCAGCAAACCCATCGTTTCATCACAGTTTCACCATCCAGTTAGGCACATCAACCATAACTCCTTCAAAAACAGCCAGAAACCTTGGAGTTATGATTGATGATCAGCTAACTTTCTCATACACCAATGCTAAAACTGTCCGGTCCTGCAGATTTGCTTTATTCAACATTAAGAAGATCAGGCCCTTTCTTTTGGAACATACTGCACAACTTCTTGTTCAAGCTCTTCTTCTGTCCAGGCTGGACTATTGCAACGCTCTCTTGGCAGGTCTTCCAGCCAGTTCTATCAAGCCTTTACAATTAATGGGGAAGTCGTGGCCTAATGGTTAGAGAGTTGGACTCGTAATCCAAAGGTTGCGAGTTTGAGTCTCTGGGCGGCAGGAGTTGTAGGTGGTGGAGTGTATGTACAGCGCTCTCTTCACCCTCAATACCATGACTGAGGTGCCCTTGAGCAAGGCACCGAACCCCCAACTGCTCCCAGGCGCCGCAGCATAAATGGCTGCCCACTGCTCCGGGTGTGTGTTCACGGTGTGTGTGTGTTCACTGCTGTGTGTGTGCACTTTGGATGAGTTAAATGCAGAGCACGAATTCTGAGTATGGGTTACCATACTTGGCTGTCACGTCACTCACTCACTCACTTAATCCAGAACACTGCAGCAAGATTAATTTTTAATGAGCCGAAAAGAATGCACGTCACACCTCTGTTTATCAGTCTGCACTGGCTACCAATAGCTGCTCACATAAAATTCAAGGCATTGATGTTTGCATACAAAACCACCACTGGCTCGACTTATGTGCCCTCTAGAAGCTTGCGTTCTGCAAGTGAACGTCGCTTGATTGTTCATCCCAAAGAAGCACAAAGTCACTTTTACGGACTTTTAAATTAAATGTTCCCTCCTGGTGGAATGAGCTTCCCAACTCAATCCGAGGAGCTGAGTCCTTAGCCATCTTCAAGAATCGGCTTAAAACACATCTCTTCCATCTTTATTTGACCCTCTAACTTTTGCACTCACTATTCTAATTCTGTTCTTAAAAAAAATTAAAATAATCTAACTAGTTTTCTAATCTTTTTGTATTCTATCTGTTTTCTTTTCATTTATTATACAATTAACAAAAGCAAAAAAAGACCTCTAACACTAGCTATTTTTCTATTCTATCTGTTTTCTTTTTATTTATTATATTATTTAAAAGCCCTTGCTACGTGTACTGTGTTTAAGCTAACTGAGACTTGTTATAGCACTTATATATCATTGCTCTTTTGTTGATTTTGATTGCTTCCATTGTCCTCATTTGTAAGTTGCTTTGGATAAAAGCGTCTTCTAAATGACTAAATGTAAATGTAATGTAAATGTAAATATTATAATAATATAAATAAATAAAAAACAAAATTAAAACACTTATTTAAAAAGATACAATAAATGTTTGTTCACCTGCATGTCATGTGACGACTGATATTAGAGAACCCTGAACATACAAATGTGTTCAGTATCAGCAGACTAAAAGTGAACTGACTCGCAAGCCCTGCATCAGCAGAAGAGAGATGTTTTCTGTATAATAATGTAAAAAAGTAAAAGTCATGTTGGCTTTAATGTTGTTTGCTTCCTGTGATTGTCAAGGTGAGAATCCATATAAAGTAGACACTGCAGAAATGACCCAGAGGGCCAAGCTGCTGCAGCGCTACATTAACAACGAGCAGAAGGAGCTGCAGGCGCTCTACGCCTTACAGAGTCTGATGATGCAGCTGGAGCAGCCGCCGAGTGAGTGTGTGAGTGTGTGTGTGTGTGTGTGTGTGTGTGTGAGTGTGAGAGGGAGAGAGAGAGTGTGTGTGTGTGTGTGTGTGAGTGAGAGAGAGAGTGTGTGTGTGTGTGTGTGTGTGTGTGTGTGTGTGTGTGTGTGTGTGAGAGAGAGAGTGTGCGTGTGTGAGTGTGTGTGTGTGTGTGTGAGAGAGGGAGTGTGAGTGTGTGTGAGTGTGTGTGAGAGTGTGTGTGTGTGTGAGTGAGAGAGAGAGAGAGAGTGTGTGTGTGTGAGTGAGTGTGTGTGTGTTTGAGTGAGAGAGTGTTTATGAGTGTGTGTGTGAGTGAGTGTGTGTGTGTGAGAGAGGGATGTAAGAAAGAGAGAGTGTGTGTGTGTGTGTGTGTGTGTGTGTGTGTGTGTGTGTGTGAGAGAGAGTGTGCGTGAGTGAGTGAGTGAGTGAGTGAGTGTGTCTGTGTGTGTGAGAGAGAGAGTGTGTGTGTGCGTGTGTGTGTGTGTGTGTGTGCGTGTGTGTGTGTGTGGGTGCGTGTGTGTGTGTGTGCAGCCGTGCTCCTGATTGTCAGTGTCGGCTCTCTTGTCTGTGTGATGTGTGCGCATGTTCTTTGATGTCTTATGCGTGACGAGGACGTCATCAAAGAGGGGGGCTTTGTGTGTGGGAGTCCAGCAAAGATCCCTCCCGAGCACAAGGCAAGGGCTCTGGCCCTCAAATCTGCAGATCTTCGCCGCATCACCTTTGATGCGCTTATAACGACGAGGACGTCATCAAACAGCTAGAGCTTTTATCACACCCACTGCCAGCAATTGACGATGAGGACCGAGCAACTATAGGGAAGGGCGTAAAAAAGAAAGAAAGAATGAAAGCATTTTGGAGATTTTCAACATCTGGCTTTTTGTTTTGCCTTACCGTTTGCGACGAGATAAGACAGCAGCTAGAGCTTAGTAAACTGAAACCAAATAAAGTATTTAGAGGATAAACAAGCCTTTTATATATATCTGCTCGGTTTAGAGAGAAAAAAGGCCGCCCACTGAAGAGATGAAATATATTTTGGAGAAAAAAGAAAGATTAGCATTGCTACTTCCTGTTTCCTGCCGCCATGGAGAGGGACGTCGATGGCTTCTTAGATTTTTTTTTTTTCTTCCGAAACAGAATATATCGGTTTATATTCGTCGGCGCTGATGTGGTTTTGCGTGGAGCGGCTGATCGTGTGTGTGTTGCTGTAATGAGGAGGATTGGATTGTTTTTTTTTTTCTTTTTTTTTTTTTTTTTTTTTTGTTGTTTCTTGGATTTGGATTTTTGTTTTTAGTTGTCGCTCTTTTTTTTCTGATTTTTTAATGACAGAAAACAAATAAAAATGCACATCGCCCCTTTCAGAGCTGCGGTTTTCTGGTGTTTGGTTGCAGCTCTGTGCGATGAACTAGAGATGTTAAACTTTGACCTTTTTGCTGCTGCTGCTGCTGCCGAGACGCTTCTGCCGGCCCGAGCTGACGTACGGTTCACATCAACACTTCACGGAGAAGTAAAGAGGGTGACGAGGAGCGCTTGTGGATGTGCTCTTTTGCACCTGTTGTGAACTTTACAAAACAAATCATTATAACTACTTGAAAAATATATATATAGAAATAAGTTTAAAAGAAAAAAAAAAAAAAAAGCTGGAGAATGAGAGAGTACGAATACTACATGCCTTTCAGCTCCCTCGAGAGCGACCTGTAAATACATGTTTGTTGTTTGTTTTTTTTTTTTTTGTTTTTTTTCGTTTTTTAATAATAATAAAAATGCTAAATTTAATGCCATGTATAATTTTTTATTTTATTTTTTTTTGTATTTATTTTTTCCTTTTTTGCGGTTTAACCACCTGGCTTGTATAATTATCCTCCTCTAGTTATTGATTATAGTTTAATTAAATTATGTAAATATTTCTCTTTTTTTTTTTTTTTTTTTTTTTTTGCTTTAAGTATTTAATTAAGAAAAATCATGCCTCTTTTCACATTTGAAACTGGAAAAAGATAATAAAGAACATTGCAATGAAAAAATGACAAAAATGTGTTGTTACCTTTCTGTTCCATTTCTTAAAGGAACAGTTCACCCAAAAACTTTCATTTTAATTATCATTGTTTACTCACCCTCAAGATATTCCAAGGGTTTCTTTCTTCTGCTGAAAACAAAAGAAAAGGTTTTGAAGAATCTTGGTATCCAGATACTTGCCGGTAGCTATTGACTTCCATAGTATTGAGGAAGGAAAAAAAAAAGTATTTTTTTATTATAAAATATATTTTAATATAAATAATATATTTTTATTTGTTTTAGTATAAAATTTTTTGGGTGAACTATCCTTTTAAGACTTATTTATGCACAAAATGTTTGAAAAGATTTTTCTCGAGCTGAATGGGTTTGGAAAACATCTGCATTTAATTACAGACTGTGTTCTGTTATAGCTCAGAGTTTACAGGAATAATCTCATCAGTTATTGTTTTATCCTCATTATTAAGGTACAGTTTGTGAAGATTGTGTTGTGATTGATCCACAAAGTGTGCGCTTTATACTTTGCTCTTTATGTAGTGTGTGGAATATGGTCTGATTTGATAAAGGTGTGTTATCAGCATTATATAAGTGACCCTCGCATCTGTTAATCTTCTTTTATGACTCTTGATTCATAAATATCTCATATTACCAGCTAATAATAATAATCAAGCCCTAAACGATTGCGGTGAGTGCACAGCAAACATGACTTTCTCAGTATATTTGTCTTATTTTTTTAGTGCGAATATCTAGACATTCTTTAATCAAGATGCATTTACTTGAGAAGGAAAATGACTTAAGATATAAAGTGTTTTTTTTGGGGGGGGAAATGAGTTTTTGCCTAAAATGAGAACAAATAGCTGCCAATGGTTTCAGAAAAGTAATCTTGTTATCCCTTTGCATTAAGTTTTTTTTTTTTTTTCGGAGCCCACTGGCAGATTCTCACTTAACTTTCAGAAAAAGGAAATTGTTTTATTTCTCAAGTAAAAGTATCTTGATTTAAGGAAGTGGTTTGTGAATTAGACACACTTTACATTTACAGTCACTCGTTAGTGTTTATCAGTGATCATTTATGCATGTGTTTCTAGTGTCCATGATCCGCGTGCTGATTGGTGGAGACGGTGTTTGCATCACTGGGGGTCAGAGGTCTTCTGTCTGAACTGATTTATGTGGTTTCTTACGTGTTTTCGGCGTGGTCTCGTCATGTTTGCTGTGCGTGTGTCCGTCCTCTGTTATCTGCTGTGCATGAGCTCTGGATCAGGTGAGACGCCTGTCATCAGTTTGGTGTCTGTAAGATTTGTATTATTTTTCCTTAAGAAAATTTAAACCTTCTATTCATCAAGGACGAATTAAATCGATCAAAAGTGACAGTAAGGACATTTATAATGTTGCGAAAGATTTCTATTTCAAATAAATGCTGTTCTTTTGATCTTTCTATTCATCTGTGAATCCTGAAATATAAAATGCATCGCAGTTTCAACAAAAATATTGTGCAGCACGACTGTTTTCAACATTGATAATAATCAGAAATGTTTCTTGAGCAGCAAATCGTAATTTTGGATTTTTTTATGATTATCATGTGACACTGAAGACTGGAGTAATGATGCTGAAAATACAGCTGCGCATCACAGAAATAAATTACACTTTTACAGATATTCACATAGAAAACAGCTGTTTTAGATTATAAAAATATATCAGTATTTTTGCTGTATTTTTGATCAAATAAATGTAACCTTGGTGAGCAGAAGAGACTTATTTAAAAAAATAATAATAAATTTTACTGACCCCAAACTTTCAAACAGTACATAGTACAAATACCAATTTACCAATAATTTAGTGTAATTAATGAATTATGATGCATTATTTACACACTGTTTCACAGTAATGTGTGTGTGTGTGTGTGTGTGTGTGTGTACAATACCATAAAAATACATATTTTTGTATATTTAGGACATGCAGCCATAAAGTACATAAAAAATACCATCGTACATGCATATGCTATCATCTTCATAATAACTTAGTGGAAACAAAGTATGTTTATGTTATGATTAAGGGTTTTTATGAATAGTTTGTGGTTGTACTGTAGCTGCTGTTATTCAGACAGATAGAGACGTGTGTTTGAGAAACCGTCTCCTCAGAGTGGGTGAGCGCTTTTATCTGGAGAAAGTGTGTGGGTTTGAGTTTTGAGCTGTTTCTCTAATCAATGCCTGCGGCTGGTGAATTTGATCCACTCCAGTCCACATTCAAGAGGATCCACTTCACATCAAAGTCTTTTCGAGTCGTTTTGAAGGGTTCCTGCGCTTCTGTCTTCAGACAGCTGCTCTCTTTCATTCACTGGCCTCGTTTTCCGAAGAGAGACGTCTGAGAATCAGGAGATTTCTGTGCATTTGATCTCTCACTGCTGTCTGGGAGAAATTATGGAGGTATTAGAGATCTCACAAACCGCAGAATGAAACTCCAAGACATGCTTGTGATATGCTGTATATATGCATTTCTGCGTGTCAGTTTTTCCATCTATAGTTGCTGTAGATTATATAATGATTATACAATATCTGAAGCTTTACAGGTGAGATTCTTCCTCTAACCATTAATTCGTTTGTGTGATTAAATATATTTCATCTTTACATCTTAAGAATTAACATTCCAGGTAGAAGCAGAAAGGGTTTTCCAGGCAGATTTCACTGGTGAACCTTTTAAAGTCAACCTGAATAGCATTTGCAACCAATTTTACCTCTGAAAATGTGAAAAATGAAAGTTAAATATTTTGAATTAGCATTCAAAATATTTAATATTTAAAATATTATATACATCTATATATATATATATATATATATATATATATATATATATATACATATATATATATATATATATAGATATATATATATATGTATATATATATATATATATATATGTGTATATATATATATATATATGTGTATGTATATATATGTGTATATATATATATATATATGTGTATGATATATATATATGTATATATATATATATATATATATATATATATATATATACATACATAGGTTCTTTTAATAATGTTTTTGTTAAGGTTCTTCTGTGACAATGCTATGGAAACCTCTTTTGGTTAAGAGTGAATCAGATGCTCTGAAGAACCCAGAAACCTGAAGAAGCTAGAATGTATAATTTTTGGTTTATTTTTATTTTAGTAAATTCTTTTATTATTTATAGAAAGTTAAATTGTCTATTGATGGTGAGAATGTTTTTTGTTGAGAATGAGAAACACTGAGTGTTTGAGAGTGAAGCACAAAACTAACGTGTGTAGCATTTGTTTGTCCTTATCTCAGTTGAAGAGGAGAATCCAGAGTTCTGGAGGAGTTCGGCTCAAAACACACTGCGTTCGGCTCTCAGCAGAAAACTCAACAGTAATGTGGCCAAAAACATTGTGCTGTTTCTGGGAGATGGTAAGATAAACATTTTACAACCTTCAACAAAGTGCTTACGATTAAAGCAAGACACAACAGGTGAACAAGGTACAATTTTATTAAAATTTAACTAATAGATATGACCAATCTTAATCACAGTTCATTAAGACAATTGTTTCGTATAACAAGTTTTCTGAAATGTAATGTTTAACTATGTAAATGAGGCATTAACTAGTTAAATTTCACTAATTTGCACACATTTCCAGAGAATATAATGTATAAATCTGAACACTGGATGAAGCCAGGTTACAATTTTTTTTTTTTTTTCAGAAAAAAAATATATATATATTTTCACCCATTTTTAGGAATAAAATGTTGTATAAAACAGTGTGAATGATATATGAACAAACCCATCTATAAAAACCTTCAGAATATAGAGAGGAATAAAACTCTAAGTTTTGGTGTATGTAAGTGTTACTTAAGTGGAGAAACAAACTCATTTTAAGAAAATATATATAACTGAAATCTATAAACGTAAGTAGATAAAGTGGGATAATAAAATCACATGAATGATATATAAACAAACCCCTCAGTAAAAATCCTCAGAATATAGACAGGAATAAAACTTTAAGTTTTGGTGTTTGAAAGTGCTGCTGAAATAGAGAAAAAAAAATGAAAAGATATGGATTTTAACTGAAATCTATAGACGCAAATAGATAAAATGCAATAATAAAACCATGCAAATGATATATAAACAAACCCTTCTATAAAAACCTTCAGAATATAGATATAAATAAAACTGTAAGTTTTGGTGTATGTAAGTGTTACTGAAGTGGAGAAACAAACTCATTTTAAGAAAATATATGTAGCTAAAATCTATAAACATAAATAGATAAAGTGCGATAATAAAATCAAATGAATGATATATAAACAAACCCCTCAGTAAAAATCCTCAGAATATAGATAGGAATAAAGCTTTAAGTTTTGGTGTTTGAAAGTGCTGCTGAAATAGAGAAAAAAATGAAAAGATAGGATGGATTAGACTGGAATCTATAGTCCACAAAATAGATTAAATGCCAATCCATAAAACAATGCAAAAATGAATTATATAAACAAAACCCTTCTATAAACTCAGAATATAGATGAAAATAAAATGACTCTAATTTTTGGTCGTATGTAATTCATCAAGATTTCATAAAACCATAAATCAGCCTAAAGAAAGTGGTATATGGGCTCGCTGAGAGAAGGATTCTTGGTTAAAACCTGAGAAACAACTTTAAGTTTAGTGTTTGAAATGCTGCGAAAATAGAGAGACAAAAAAAAAATAAAACAATGCATTTGTTAACATGAAAACTATATAGAGACAACCAATAATATAAGCAGTGCTATAACATACCCTTCTATAAATAACTCCAGAGATAGATATATAAAACTCTAAAGTTTGGTGTTGTAAGTCATCAAGAACTGAAGTATATAAATGATAAATAAAACTTAAGTTTTGGTGTATGTAATGTGTCTGAAGTGAAGAATAAAATCTTTACAAGATAGCAAATGAAATACAGACGTTGTAGAAAAATCTCTTTAAAGATATGTATTGTAATTGAAATCTACAGACGCAAATAGATAAAGTATATTAAAATAAACTCATAAATGTGTATTTTGGATGTTTTATATAAACCATTGAATGAAAAAAATAAACAATGGTTTTTACCTGTAGTGTTTTGTCTTAAAGCTCAGCACACAAACCACAAACCTTGCATCAGCCAATCAGATCAGGCCATTTCAGACGTTTGTGTGTGTGATATGCAGTGAGTAGCCTGTGCATTTGATGATGACGTGTGCTGTTTTGGACAGGTATGGGTGTTACCACCATCACGGCTGCCCGGATCCTGAAGGGTCAGTTACAAAACCGCTCTGGAGAGGAGAACCGTCATGAATATGGACCACGTTTCCCGTTTGTGGGTCCTCGGCTAAGGTAACAAACAGTTTCCTTAAGTCTGTCATTGGTCAGTCAAACAGATAGACCTGCCCCCAAACTCACTCCATTGGTTGAGTCGGAAGTTGACATGTTGAACTGCTCAAACAGATCATGTTTTGAATGTGTTTTGGATGTCAAACCAGTTATTTAAGTATAATTAAATACTATTATAGTTTTATTGATAATAATTAATTTTTTAATAATTAATTTGATTTAATTTTTGTAATTTTGTTATGTGCTTGTGCTTTATTATTTTTAAATATTACCGTTTAGTTTTAATTTATTACCAGTTTCATCAAATATTGAAATTTCATTGGTTTTCAGCTTTGTTTCAGTTAGTATAAATGTTTTTAATAGTTTTAGTTAAATTATCATTTTAGTATTACTTTTAATATTTTGAAATAACTTGCATTTTAAAAAAAGCTATAAAAATGCTTTAATTATCATTTTAGTTCAAGTTTTAATAATTAGGTGTTTTTGTCATTTTTATTAGATTTTTGTTGTTGTTGTTGCTGTTGTTTATTTATTTCTTGACAGTAATTTTAGTGCTTCAACTTAAACTGACTTCAGTTATTTACCAAGGCAACATTTCAAAATTTTGTTTAAGTTTTTAATTTCATTTCATTTCAGCTTTCGTTCATGTTTAGATAGTTAAATTATTATTTTAGTATTGTATTTAAATTAGTAATAAACATTTTCTATATTAGTATTTATAGTGATCAACTTTTATTATTTTAGTATTGTTTATATAATATAAACATTTTATATATTCTATTTATAGATCAATTTTAGAAAATTGCCAAGGGAGTGTTTTTGTTTATTTACAATATTTTATTTTTTTTTTATAATTATTATTATTCTTTGACTGTGTGTTTGTTTTTGCTTTTGTATACGGTGGATTTTCAGATTCCAGACAGTGCAGCGACGGCTACAGCGTATCTGTGTGGAGTCAAGACCAACCTGAACACTGTGGGTGTGAGCGCAGCCGCTCGCAACGGTGTGTGTCGCTCGCAGAAGGGCAACGAGGTCACCTCCATCCTCAAATGGGCTAAAGACGCAGGTACACAAGCAGAGGATTTCACTCTTAAGTTAAGCAAAGTGTCACCAAACCCAAATGTGGCCATTTTTGAAGATCACAACCCTAATGGACACTAACACACTTCACTTTGCCCTTCTGCCGCAAAAGCTTAATCTGAGTGTGCACCTGAGTTTATCTTCCTCTTTCGTATTATCTTCCTGTCATTCTGTTATTCAAGCCATAAACAGTGCGACATAAACACACTGTGCTGTGTGTTAGTATTGCTGTTTTCCCATGTAAATATTTATATTGTATTATATATAATTATATATAATTTTTCTTTGCTTGATCACTAACTTACATCAAAGAACCATGCAAATGTATTTTTTCAAATTATTGAAATATTAATTAAAAATCTCAGGGAGACTTCAAAATCAAAGAGGTTTGGCTGATTTATATCATTATCAGCAGAGAGAGTTGAGGTTGTTGTATTTTTTGTAATATTTCATGGATCTCATCCTCCTTTATTCCATCTTCAAAAATGAAGCTCATCAAAAAAGTGAAAGTGACATCCATTAAATCTAGTGTGCTAAATTAATTCATTTATCTTCTTCCTCATTTCATTCATGATCACACAGAATAATTCAAGATTTTAAAAATAAATTTCATTAATCACTGGTTTTCTTGATGGCATTGAATTAATAATCTACATATCAAATAATTACTAGCAGTCGGTTGCAACAAAGTAATCACTTCGTTTTTAATTTTAGACTTATAATTTAGACTGTGTTTAATTTAGACTAATTTTAGACTTTTTTTGTTGTTGTTGCAACCAAGCCAAGACATGATGAATTTGTGATAAAAAAGATCATATTTTAATTAATTTACAAACTTTAACGATCATGAAATTCAGCAAAATTTCACACACGCCCAAAAAATAAATAAATAAATAAAAACATTTGGAAAGTCACTGTCTTTTTGACTGATTTTTCACTGCTAATAACATTTTTCAAACATTTTTAATATTAATATTTGCACATTCGTTGCTGTTTTATTTATTGTTGTAAAAATGGAAACATTTCTTCAGTCCATTTTAGATGAGTAACATGCATATTTTGGGGCTCTAGGAAATTTAAAAACAAGCGTTTCAGTGGTTACTTTTACATATAAACTTATTTATGCATGTATTTTTTATGCATTTTTACTGTATATTTAGAGTTTTCGAAATACTAGAAATACTGTGTAGTAACTAGTAAGTGACAATGTTCATCATCGTATGAGCAGCTTAACGCTTTGATTTTTATATTTTTTATTTTCAATTTAATTTAGTTAAAGTTTTAGTAATTTTGTTGTTTGTTTTTTTTTTTTTTCTTTTTTTTTTTTTTTTTTTTTTTTTTTAATTTTTTATTTAGTTTGTTTTTTTTTTTTTTTTTTATATTTTTTTTTTTTTATTTATTTTTAATTTTTTTTTTTTGTTAAGCCACACAAGGACGGCACTGACTGTGCATAATATGAAAATATTAACAGCATAAACCAGAGCACTGCTGAGTGTGTGTGTGTGTGTGTGTCTCTTAGGGAAGTCCGTGGGCATAGTGACAACAACACGTGTTCAACACGCCACGCCTGCTGCTTCATACGCTCACAGCGCCAGCCGGACATGGTACAGTGACGCCGACCTGCCCGACTTCTGCGTCACAGGAGGCTGTATGGATATCGCCTCACAACTGCTCCGAAACACCGACATAGACGTGAGAGAGAGACACTGGACAGTGCTTCGATTAATATCAGAAGTGCAACATAGCCATTATGTCAATGGAATAGTTGACTCAAAAAAATGAAAATGTGCTCATCCTCAGATGTTCTAATATTAGGATCATGTTTGTTTATTAGTATGATTTGTGTTTATTTATCATTTTTTGAGTGTTTTAGCATTGGATGATTTTCTGTGAATTGGTTGCTTTGGAGTGAGTGGGTGAAGTGATGATAAAAACATAATAATCCACAGCACTCCAGTCCATCAGTGAACATCTTGAGAAGACAAAAGATGAAACAAATCCAGCATTAAGACGATTTTAACTTCAAAGTGTTAAAATATGTGACTGTTTAAACTGTGCTTGATCTGTGCAGATTTCTCTCCTGATTCACACCAGAACACTTTTTCACTGGAGGAAGTGTTATTATGGATTATGAACTCTATGTATTTTAGTTAAAAACGTCTTAATGCTGGATGTGTTTCATCTTTTGTCTTCTCCAGATGTTCACTGATGGACTGGAGTGCTGTGGATTACTTGTGGATTATTATGTTTTTATCAGCTGTTTGGACTCTCATTCTGACGGCACCCATTCACTGCAGAGCATCCACTGCTGAGACACTGATGCAGTGCTACATTTCTCCAAATCTGATGAAGAAACAAACAAACTCATCCTAATCTTGGTGTTGAGTGTGATCTGTAAACGGTGCTTGTATCATTTGCACTCAGTCTTTGTTCACCTGATGAAAACTCCAGAGCTAACAGATGACTTTGTGTGCAGGTGATCATCGGAGGAGGGTCGGAAGTACATGACGCCTAAAGGTTTCCCCGATCCGGAGTATCCCACAGACCTGAAAGCACAAGGACAGAGACAACAGAAACCTCATAAATGAGTGGCTGAGAATGAAGGAGGGAAAGGTAAGGAAACCCAGAAGAGCATCTGGTTCATTACTGTAAAATATATTCTTTCCTTTTAGCAAGAAAGAATGACAGAAAGATAGGACTTGATTAGATGCTGAAAATGTTTCAGATTTTTGAGAAATGAATTAAGGAAGCACATATTTTAAACTATATTCAAAACACATTTCAGCATCATCTTCACACACAATATTTCTCATAAACGTAGGTTGCGGGGTATGTATGTATTGAGTAAGACTTTGTTTGATTGGGTGGTGCATAGGAAAGATTGTTTGTTTGATGGGTGAGAGACATTCATTCAGACAAAAATGTTTCTAAACCAGAGCAACTGAGCTCATGAGCTTCATACAATATTTGTTTGTATTATCCATGTACTATTAGAGTTTTTATTAATATTTTAAATGAACCTCTTTATATTTTAATTTAGATTTTAGTTTCATTTTTAGTAATTTTGTTATATGCTTTTGTGATTTTCTTTTTTTTAAATATTAATATTTAGGTTTCATTTATTTTTATTTTATTTTTGGTTCGGTTTATTTCCAGATAGCAACTTTAACTTATTTCAGTTAGAAGCCAAGGCAACAGTTTTCATTTTTGTTTAGTTTTGTTTTTCATCTAATATTATTTTTAATACTTATTTTATCTATCTTTATTTATATTATTTAATCTTTATTTCAATTAAAATAACCATAACAGTAACTCTAACAATTAAAATGTTTTTAATAATTTTATTTTGTTTTATTTATTTTTTTAATATTTATATTTATTACATTTATTTTTATTTGTTATTTAATCTTTATTTCAATTAAAATAATACTAATTATAACCCTAGCACCCTAGCAATTAAAACATATTTAATAATTTTATTTTCTATATATATTTAATATATATATTGCATTTATTTTCATTTATGTATTTTTTTTAGTTAAAATAACACTAACTCAAATCCTAGCAATTAAAATGTATTTAATAATATATATACTTTTTTTTGTTTGTTTTATTTAATCTTTATTTCATTTAAAATTACCCTAACTTTAGTTTTGGTTTTAGTAAACGATAATAACCCTGCTTCATGCTGCATTGAGTTTCAAGGTGTTGATTAAGATTTTGAAAGGCGTTTGGAATAAAAATGGGGAAACGTTGTCTGTCTAGCTCTCTTTGAGCCGGGTGATCTTCGGTTTGATGTGGAGAGAGATCCCAGCATGGATCCCTCTATCTCAGAAACCACAGAGAAAGCCATTCGGATCCTGAAGAAAAATCCCAAAGGATTCTTCCTGCTGGTCGAAGGTAATCAATTTACAAACAAGCAATCCATCAACCAAAGAACCAAACAATCAACCAACAAAAAGACCAATTCATGGCTGATCAGTCCATCCACCCACAAATCTATTCACAAATCAATCAGAAAATTGAATCTATTAATAAACCAGGTGCAATATCTGTAGTTTAGCGTCATTGTCAGATGAATCAAACTCAGATTAAAATCTCACATGTTCGTCGATCAGATTTGATCTTCAGTAACCTTTCAAGGTGGTCGTATCGATCAGGGACACCATGACAGTCGAGCATCCATGGCGCTGCATGAGGCGGTTGCCCTTGACGACGCTGTCGCCCGTGGACTGGAGCTGACCAATGAGGAGGAGACTCTGACAATTGTCACGGCTGACCACTCCCACGCGTTTACTTTCAACGGCTACCCATTCAGAGGGAACAGCATTCTGGGTATGTTTCTGTTTGCATGTGAGCTACAAGTATTAATAACGAAAATAGTCCATATTTGTCTTTTAGTGCGGCGCCCATGTGTAACGAGTGAATGCAGTATTATTTTAACTACTTAACTTCTCTGAGAAACATATTTAGAAACTCTGTTTGTATTTTCTGTGGAAGCCTGTTTCCGCCACAGAAGAAAAAAATGTAAATGGTAATTGTGACTTTTTACTCTCACAATTCTGACTTTTTTCTTGCAATTTTGAGTTTACATCTTGTAATTCTGACTTTTTAACAGAATTGTGTGATATAAACTCGCAAAGTTCCAGAAACAAAGTCAGAATTGGCGTGACAAACTCAATTGCGAATTAAAAAGTCAGAATTGCTTGAAATAAACTCGTAATTGTGAGAAATTAAGTCAGAATTGCGTGACAAACTCACAATTGCGAGAAACAAAGTCAGAATTGCGTGGCAAACTGCGCAATTGCGAAAACAAAGTCAGAATTGCGTGACAAAACTCCGCAATTCGCGAGAAACAAAGTGCAGAAATTGGCGGTGACAAACTGTAATTGCGAGAAACAAAGTCGAATTGCGTGACAAAAACTTCTAATTGCGAGAAACAAAGTCGAATTGCGTGACAACTCGCATGCGAGAACAAGTCAAATTGCGTGACAAACTCTTAATTGCGAGAAACAAAGGCAGAATTGCGTGACACACTCGCCATTGCGAGAACAAAAAGTCAGAATTTGCGTGAACAAACATCGGACTTGCGAGAAACAAAGTCAGAATTGCGTGCAAAACTCGTAATGCGAGAAACAAAGTCAGAATATTGCGTGACACAACTCGTAATTGCGAGAACAAAGTCAGAATTGTGACATAAACTCGCAATTGCAAGAAATTAAGTCAGAATTGCGTGACAAACTCGTAATTGCGAGAAACAAAGTCAGAATTTCGTGACAAACTCTCAATTGTGCGAGAAACAAGTCAGAATGGCGTGACAAACTCGTAATTGCGAGACAACAAAGTCGGGTGTAGAATTGCGTGACAAAACTCCGTAATTGCGAGAAACAAAGTCAGAATGTTGGTGCGTGACAAAACTCGTAATTGCGAGAAAACAAAGTTCAGAATTGCCGTGACCAACTCGCAATTGCGAGCCAAACAAAGTCAGAATTGCGTGACAAACTCACAATTGCGAGAAACCAAAGTCAGAATTGCGTGAACAAACCGCAATTGCGAGAAAACAAAGTCAGAATTGCGTGACAAACTCGTAATTGCGAGAAACAAAGTCAGAATTGCGTGACAAACTCGCAATTGCGAGAAACAAAGTCAGAATTGCGTGACAAACTCGGAATTGCGAGAAACAAAGTCAGAATTGCGTGACAAAATCGTAATTGTGAATTAAAAAGTCAGAACTGTGTGAAATAAACTCACAATTGCAAGGGACTTTTTCTCACAAGTGGCACAATTATAATCCTCAATAATTTATAACGTTGGTTTTCACAACTCTGACTTTCTAAACAATTGTGAGAGAAATTGTGAGAAGTATTATAAAAAACAAATAATAAAAAAAAAAAAGCAAAAAAAATAAAAATAAAAAAAAAAAAAAACAAAACTAATAAAAATACAAAAAAAATAAAAAAAAAAAAAATAGAATTCAAAAAAAAAATAAAAATAAACAAAATAAAAAACAGAAATGTAAAATAAAGAAAGAGAAAAATACTCACAAATTGGCGAATTATAGGGTTCCAAATCGAGACAAAAAAAAATTCCTTACAATTGGGAGTTTTATATTTCTAACAATTCTGACTTTATAACCTCACAACTGTGGAGATATTAAACTCGGCAATTCTGAGAAAAAAAAAATCACAATTGCGAAGATATAAACAATTCCTGAAAAAAAAAGTCAGACTAGCGAAGGTTATTTCTCAGAGTTGTGACGTTATTCTCTCAGAACTGCAAGTTTTAAAGTTCATGCAATTATGAACTTTATAACTCGCTTTTTGCAAGTTTCAATTACGCAATAATGAGGAAAAAAGTCAGAATTGCAGAAAAATGTAGAATAGTAAGATGAAAAGCTCGCAATTAACTTTTTAATTTTTTTTAACGACCCTTACTCCCATTATAACTTTCATCTCCAGGAAAGTCTCCAATCTGCCATGGCACTTGGTTACCCTACACAACTCTGATGTACGAAAGGGACGGACACGGACCGGGACACAAAATAACCAACAACAAGCGTCCAGACATCCGTAACGTCGACACCAGTAAGAAACTGACATTTCAATGCTTCACACACTGCAAGCGCTGCTGTTGTGAGTGTTTATTCTCATTCTCTCTCTCTCTCTCAGCCGATAAGGACTACGTTCAGCAGGCGACCGTCCCTCTGGATTCTGAGACCCATGGAGGCGAGGATGTGGCACTGTTTGCCCGCGGCCCCATGGCTCATCTCTTCCAGGGTGTTTACGAGCAGAACTACATCGCACATGCCATGGCATTCGCGGCCTGCGTTGGCACCAATCAAGAACACTGTGCTGCCACTGCTGAACCTGATAAAACTCCCTTCACATCCATTGACCCGGGAAGCTCCGCCCCCAACACGCCCTTCGGCGCCATGACGACAGTGAGGCTGAGCATAACAATGAGTGTTTTAATTTTACTGCACTGAGGAGAGGAGAGAAGAGAGCGAGGCAGCCATATATTCCATCATATTCATAAGCTGAGCATAAATTAAAATTTCCATTAAGAAAACCCTGTAATTATATTGCAACTGCCTGCAAGTCCTGGATAAGACTGTGGGAGTCGAAACTGAAAGACAACAAGAAATGGCAACTGCAACACATTTAAAGACTTCTTTCTTGCATTAGTGTTAAAATGAACTTTTAGCAGGTTGAAGCAGGAACAGTCAAAAATAATGATATAATCTTGCATTCAGTTGCATGTACAAGTTTTTGTCCAATAAAATGCTTTTACGAATGAGAACGTTCCTCCCATTAATGAAATCTTCAGTAAGTCTCTCCCAAACTTACAGTTTAAACAGGAAATGCATCAACACCAAAACTGGTCAACACACATACAACAAAAACTGAACACAAAAATTGAAATATTGTAGGTATTTATTATAAATGATTTATATGTGCACATCTCTTTTTTTTTTCAATATCCAATCCAATCAATAAGAAAATATCTCAGTTACTTTTTCAAACAAGTAACTCCAGTTACGTTTTCTTCTCATGTACTGACTGACAGCTCTCTTGTCCTCATGTTGAGAGAATCCGGAGTGAGTGTGAACATGATGTTACTGTAGTTCTAGACTAAATGTCAACTCACGCAAAAAGTTAAATGTTAAATGTTAACACAAAAAATCTTTATGTAAAAAGTAATGCAAAGGTAACGTGAAGCATTACTTTTCATAAAAAGTAACTAAGTAATGCAAATAGTTACATTTTCAAAGAGAAAGTAACTTCCTCAACACTGCTTTTCACCAGCTATTTACTCTTCAACAGCGATGCAACAGAAATATACAGAGAGAGCACGCTCATGAATAATAAATAAATGTTATAAAAGAACATCTGCTGTGTCTCATCGAACCTGAGAGTCTTAGTTAAGCGTGGTGCATTTGCATGCATTCGTTGCACCTGTCGACAGGTATAGATAGAAACATGCGAGCCACTGCAGATGGAAAAAAGACAAATCCTCATGGTTTTCCTGAGGCAGAAACTCTCTCTGTGTTCCAGAAGATGAATATTGATGGGAGACAGTTGGTACTTTGCTCGCAAGCATCAGGCATATAACTGTCTGTCCTAACTACACATTCCTGGTGCTTTTTCTTTTTACCGGTTACATTCTCACCTCTTTAGATGCCTCCGCGTCTTTTCTTCAACTCCTTAGAATCCAGTGCTAATATCTGCCCATCCTTCTCCGCACGCTTCACGTTCCGCTACCTAAAAGTTACCCCACTCTGTCCTTAGTTTTTTCTTACTCGACAATATTTCGTCGTGTTTGTCTGTGCTTAGTTTTTTATGCTTATTAGTTTCATTGCATTGTCAGTTCTTCGCCAAAACCCAAACTCAATTGAAATGACTGGTGAGCCGGCATGCATTTCACTGCTGCAACGTGTCACGTGTTTCAAATAAGTTCCATTTAGATCCCAGTTAGTTTTAATTTTATTTTTGTATATATTATTCATTCTTTCCATCTATCCGTTGTATAGGTGCAGTGTTGGTGTACAGGTGGCGCTGGTAACACATGCACACTTACTTGCAGCTGCAGGGACGCCATGAGAACCAGGCAACAGAGGACTGAGGCGAGGCTGAGAGCGAGAGCAAACCGCAACAGAGACTGAGAGCTGAGAGAGAGCATGCAGGAAGCTTCAAAGAGAATAAAAGCGTGTAATCATTAAAGGGGTTGAGTGTGCTGTTGTATGTTTCATTGATTGAGAATGCTGCTGCAGATTTCTAATTAATACATTTCACCAAAATCAAACGAAAAAAAAAGAAAAAAAAAAAAAATAGCATTATATTTTGTATAAAGAACATGCATTATTATATAAAAAATATTTTTAGTTGTTTATATAGTTTCTTACCATATAATGCACTAGTAGTCTAGTAGATTTCTTTTATTTATTGTATGTATTTTTTGAATGTTCTAGAAACAGCACCTCCGTTTTCTTTGATCAAAACTCTGATATCTCTCTTCTTTTGATTTTGGGGAGTCCTGGGAATGTTTTGGTCAGGTTGAGATTGACACTTGATGTCATCTGTTCAGTTTTATGTTGTTTGTTAGTGACAGCAGTATCATTGGAGGTGATTTGATACAACACAGGACAAAAATGCACATGAAAGTTCATTCTGTTAGCTGTACTTGTGTTCTGTTACTGTGTGTGTTTTTGATAGTTTACTTGGGTCTCTGGTTTCTTCGATTGGTTTCTGTGTGTTGGACCATCAGCCAAATTTCACCTGATGCTCGTCCTCTTTTCTGCTCATGACGTCAGTCACTAATTGATTTCCAATCACTAACAAAAACTTGTACTATGAAAGTTTTAAAAATCTATTTTAGGCAAGAAACCACCACAAACTAGCTGTTTTCCAACTCCACAGTAAGAAAACAAAGTGCTGGAAAACGGCTTTTTTTTTTGCTGGATTTTTTACAATGACCTGTTAGGAAAATCATAAAGCTCAAATAGGTTTCAGATTGGAAGCTGCATGATTTGCATGGTTTGTTGCATGTCTGGACTGGTCATTTGTTTTAAATATAATGGTATGGTATACAGAGTTTTTATATGTCTGATTGTTTTTAGGTGGTGGATTAGAGCTTGGAGACCTTGGACCAGATAAAATAGGCTACAGGTCAGTAGCTACGTTTACATGCAACCTAGTAATCTTTTAGTAATTAGATTGATGGCTCAATTGGATTGAAAGGCTTTACATAAACACCTCAAACGATCTGATTTAGCTCGATCCGAATTAGATTACAATCGGATTGAAAGGGCAGATGTAGGCCTGAAATAATATGATCAATCAGAAAAAATTAAGAATAAACAAAATTACTTTCGTAATCGGATCATCGGATTCAAAAATTCCTTGCACATGCGCAGTTCTGCGATGCACATGTTTACGCTTCAAATCTTGTGGATTTTGGATCTGATTTTGACACAAAATGCTCCTTCTAAATAAAATTTCGAGCTGTAAACCTATGTTTGTAGTATTTTTTACAAGAGATAAAAAAATTATTTACTTACAATTTCAGTTTTGCTTAACAAGAAAGCACTCAGAACGTACAATCTGTACGGCCTACAAATTTTTAAATATACTGTTTTAATGTATTTTTTATAATTCTGTATAATACCCTCTTCTTTCTTTTTTCTTTATTATTTTTTTATTTATTTAGTTTTTTTATTTTTTTGTGTTTTTTTTTTTTATCTATTATTTTATTGTGTTCTAATTTTTGTTGTGTCACAGTGTAAAAACAATTAAATGCTACTCACGTGACTCCGGTTATCACGCTAAACTGCTCAACTGCGCATGCGCTGTAGTTTTGTTCGGATTTCGAAGTAATGCGCTGTCGAAAAAGAAAAAAAAAAGTGTAGGGTTCATTTAAAACCACAACGTTTCAGGATCTCTGAAACTGGATTGGATTCATTGCCACTGATAAAAATTAGTGTTTCTGAATGCATCTTGTTTTGCAATGTTCCTCTAAAAGAGGATAAACATGTTTTTATCAGAACTATATGATGAAAGATATTTCACCCTACAGCATCAACATCTTCAAGGGAAAGCTGTGGTCTTGCACGACAAGCCGCGCATCTGCGATCACCCCAGAGACCCGAGCAAGAGTTCACAGATGAAGATGCTGCAGAGAAGTAAGAGAATTACTGCGCTCTCTCTCTCTCTCTCTCTCTCTCTCTCTCTCACACACACACACACACACACTCACACACACACAAACACACACAGAGAGAGAGAGAGAGAGAGAGAGAGATGGAGTGAGGTTAAACTTGCTGACTTAGGAGCAAAATATGATTCAAAAATACACACAAATTTATACAGTATAGATATCTAAATAAAGACATTGTCGGCTTCTATTGTTTTTAAATCTTTTAAAGACAATTGTGACAAATGTTGATTATATATATAGGCTATGCAAAATATATTTTAAATAGATGCTAAATATGTTGTTAACGATGAAGCTCAATGAAAATGTTTGAAATTGAAAATATATTTAGTTTCAAACTTAATATATATTATATTCATGGTCATAGAATGAATGTTTTTTTCATATGTTATATTTTTTGTTGATTTTTTTTCTTGGTGTGATATATATGGAGGAAATAATTTTTTTTATGTTTTTTTTCAGATATTTTTTTTTGCGATATTTCTTAATATTTTGGAACATATATATGACATTAAATATAATATTTATATTATATTAGCAATTTTTATTATAGTTATAATATGTTATTATTTATTTATATTATATTATAATTTATTATATTTAATTATTTTAATAAAATAAAATTCTATTTATTTATTTAGTTAGCTATTTAGTTATTCATTCATTCATTTATTTCCATTGAAGGAAGTTTTGGTTTGTCATATTCAATTCTGGAGACATTTTCGGTCAAAAAGGGAAGTTTTGTTACATTTAGCTCATTTCTGTAGACCATTCTGTCCGCAAACTATAATTAAGTGAACATAATTTATTTCAGCACTCATTAAATGTTGTGGGCGGGGTCAGCGCAGGATCTGTCCAATCAGAGCTCGTTGCGCATCCGGTGAGTTCGCTTATAAAGCTCGTTTCTGCATGTGTTTCTCCAGCCTTCAGTGCCTCCAGCTCATCGGCGGGAGAACGGATCCGTTCGCACCGGTGTGTGTTTGGACTTGTCGGTTCTGTGAGGTGTGTGTTTGGAGCTGGAGGGTGCTGTGAGCGGGAGCTCGAGGAGAGAAACGCTGTCCATCTGCCCCGCGTCATCCAGAGGTGAGCTTCACTAGACAGCTATATATTATTACATCTACCATATTTATTCTGATTCAATTAAACCTTCGAACATTTCAGTGTAATGTCATATTCTTTGGTGATTTTAATAAGCAAAACAGCTTATTCTCTGTCAAGAGCAATTTAATCTGATGCGTATTTGTTCTGAAAACAGCTGGTTTAGTCTTAATGTGTGAAGAACAGCTGTTTAGTCTGCATGCGTTTGAATAACAACAGTTGTGTGTGTTTATATCGGGAAAGACAGATGTTCAGCTGCCTAGAACTGTGTCGGATGAACTGCAGTTCAGTCTGTTGTAGAAAAGCATATTTATTATTAGTCTGTGTGTCTGTACAGAACGGCAGGCTTTAGTCTGTTTGTGCTTTTAGGAAAACCCCGCAGTTTAGTCTTTATATGTTTGAGAGAGCATCAGTTTAGTTTGTTGTGAACAGTTGGTTTAGTCTGTTGATGAAAGGCAGTTTAGTCCATATGTGTGGAGAACAACAGTTTAGTCTGTTTGCATTTGGGAGAAACGCTGGTTTGGTCTGTATATGTTTGGGAACTTCAGTCTAGTTGGTTTTAAACTGAAGAACAACAGTCTAGTCTTTGCATTTGAGAGGAAAGCAAGCTGGTTTTATTTGGGAGAATAACAGTTTAGTCTTAAACCTAAAGGCCGTTTAGTCCATATGTGTGGAGAACAACAGTTTAGTCTGTTTTTTTTTTTTGGGAGAGACTGTTTTTTATTGGTTGGGTGATTTTTTTTAGTTTTTTTATTATGATGAAGAACGGGTTGTTTAGTATGTGGAAGAAAGGCAGTTTAGTCTGTAGTGTCGCTAACAACAGACTAGTCTTTGTGTTTGAGAGGAAAGCAAGCTGGTTTTATTTGGGAGAATAACAGTTTAGTCTTAAACTAAAGGCAGTTTAGTCCATATTTGTGGACAACAACAGTTTAGTCTGTTTGCATTTGGGGGAAATGCTGGTTTAGTCTGTATATGTTTGAGAGCGTCAGTTTAGTTGGTTTTAAACTGAAGAACAGGTTGTTTAGTATGTGGAAGAAAGGCAGTTTAGTCTGTTTGCATTTGGGAGAAATGCTGGTTTAGTCTGTATATGTTTGAGAGCATCAGTTTAGTTGGTTTTAAACTGAAGAACGGGTTGTTTAGTATGTGGAAGAAAAGGCAGTTTAGTCTGTAGTGTCGCTAACAACAGTCTTGAGAGGAAAGCTGGTTTTGTCTGAGAGAACAACTGTTTAGTCTTAAACTAAAAGTGGTTTAGTCTGTATATTTGTGGTGAACGGAAGTAGTATGAGTTGTATATGTGTGGAGAACAAAGAGTGTAGTGTTTTTGCATATGTCTGTTTGCATTTGGTAGAAATTCACAAGTTTGGGAGCATCGCTTTAGTTGTTGTTTTTGTTTTTTAACTGAAGAACAACAGTCTAGTCTTTGAATTTTTTAGTATGTTTGTTTGGTGTTGAACAGTTTAGTCGGTCTCTGATTGATTGACTGTGTTCAGTGTTACAAAGGATGGTTTTAGAGCCTTATGTTGCAGAAAGGTACGTCATAGTGGAGGTGCCTTTATTTTTTTTTTTTTTTTTTTTTTTTGTAATCTAGAGAAATTTTTATTTTTTAAAGAGTTTGTGTTTGCAGAAATTGTGTTTTAGTCCACATTTGTGTAGAATTTTTTATTTTTTTTTTTTTTTTTTTTTTTTTGTATAGAGGTTTTTTTTTTTTTTGAAGAAAAGTTGGTTTCGTACGACAGTTTTAGTTTGTTTGCCATATTTTATAGATAACGCTGGTTCAGTCTGTATATCGTGGCCGAATGACTGTTTTCTGCTTTTGTGTTTGCAGAAATGTAGTTTAGTCAGTATTTGTATGAAGAGCAGCAGTTAAATCCATTTGCTTTTGGGAGAAATGCTGGTTTAGTCTGTGTATGTTTGTGAGTGTCAGTTTAATTGGATTTTAACTGGAAAACCCTTGGTTTAGTCCATATTTATATGGGAGGAAAAAAAAGCAGTCAAGTCTGTATATTTGGACCAAACAATAGTTTTTAGTGTGTTTTATGTGGATAATAACAGTAACAGTTTAAAGCCTTTGCATTTGGGAGAAATGTTGGTTTAGTCCGTATTGGTTTGAGAGCATCAGTTTAGTTTAGTTGTGTTTTTTTTTTTTTTTAACTAGTGAACAGCTGGTTTAGTCCATATGTGACTGGAAGAAGAAAGACAGTTTAGTTTGAACATTAATATTGCCAACAACAGTCTAATCTGCATTTGGGAGAAACGCTGGTTTTGTTGATATGTGTCTGGAATAACCAGTTTAATCTGCTGGCATTTGGAGAAGCACTGGTTTAGACTCTATATTTGTGGAGAAGAACCATTTTTAGTGTGTTTGTGTTTGCAGAAATGTAATATAGCCCATATATACGTGGAGAACAACTGTTCTAACTATTTGCATTTGGGAAAAAACACTGGTTTAGTCCCTATGTGTTTGGGAAAACCGCATCCGGCTGGTTTTTCTTCAGCGCAGGACTCGAGTTGTGAAACTAGCGCACACGGGACGCTTGTGAGAACAGCAGGAGAGGAAGAGAGATGGAGAGAAGCCATCTCTTAGCATATGTGTTTTGGGATGCTTATTTAATTTGTTGGTTTTTTTTTTTTCGTCTTAATTAATTGCGAGGATGGTGTGTTGTGCCTCCTGGAGGACAGTAGTTGGTGATAATAAGATGCGTTTTTTTTCCTAGGATCATGAAAAGCAGCTCGAAACCCGAGTCTGACTTCTGATGGAGAGCGAGAGAGAGCTGTGCAGAAACTGCAGGCTTTTACCCGCTTGTGAGTGCATGGATGTATTGGCATCGCAGTGCTTTTCACCGATCAGGCCAGATTTGCATGCTTCAGAGACACTGACAGGACGTTCTGCATGCATCTGCTTCAGTGCTCGTTCATCACGTGCTGAATCCTGGGATCGGGTTACATTGATCTCGATTGTACGTGCGCTGGGGCGACGCAGTGGTGCTGCATGGACCGTATGCAGTAAACCGCATCTCTCATGCATTTGGCTCTTGTCCCAGTCTTCTTTTTTATAATGTCGTTTAGATTAAAATCAGTTTCGTTTCCTCCTGTGACTTTATGAGGGTGTTTCTTCAACTGCGGCACTTTTAACAGATTTGAGCTTTTATTTAATTTATTTAGGCCACATTAAAAGTGATTTGTAAACTTTTTGCAATGCATTCATTTACTTTTGGTAAATGCATTCATTTACGCATTTGCTTTTTAATATATTTATTTTTATACTGTCTCCCAGATTAAGGCATTCAGTTTTCAAATATAAAAATTTGTCTTAAAAAATTAGAGCTTTTGTTTTTGGTATTTATATTCATATTTTTTTCATGCGTTATTTGAATTTTTTGTTTGTGTTTTTGTTTTTTTTTTATTTTAAAACGCATGCATTTATATATTTAAGAAAAATGTTATGTTTATATATTAAATATATTTATATATAATATAAATATATTAATGTAAACATGTAAGTATTTTCAAAATGTATACTTTGTGTGTCACTTTTTTTTATTTATATTTATATATATATATATATATATATATATATATATATATATATATATATATATATATATATATATATATATAAATATACACACACACAGTACACAAACATTATGTAAACAAACTTATTGGATGCAATTAATCAATTATGGCAAATAAATAAATTAAATAAATATATATCAGTTTTTCAGTCACTTTTGATCAATATTGAAAATATGACAAGTTTACACGTTAACAAAGTGCCCTTGTGTGAAAAGTTTAACTATATAAATAATGAATAATAATTTATTATTATTATTGTTGTTGTTGTAGATATTAGTTAATTAAAATGCAGCTGTGTTCACTTTTAATTCACATTAGCTCTGGTCCAAAAAATATTTAATAATAAAATATATTTGTTATATTCAATTATATTTATTATAAATTATATATAACAGATACAGTTATATTGTGCGTTTATAACAGATGCCATTATGTTATATAACATTAACCAAGATTAATGAATGATTTAGATAAAGTAATTAAATTTATATATAACAGATACAGTTATATTGTGCGTTTATAACAGATGCTTTATTACCAAAAATAGTAATAGTTGAGAAAATATAAGGGTGTAATTGTGTGTATTTAAGATTTTGTCACAAATCGTTCGTATCTTGGTATCGACCATATAACACTCTAATAATCTGATACTAAACTTGCACCTTCTATAACAACATCGATATATATAATTTATAATAAATATAATTGAATATAAAAAAAAACTTATGACGCAACAAACCAATATTTTTTTGGACCAGAAACTTTAATGGTAAAAAATGAACGCAGCTTTACAGCTCAATAATATCTACAGCAATGACCTGAAAATAATGAGGTACATTATTCATTATATGATTAACTTTTCTTGGTAATAACAAACATAGCATTTTCAATGACGATCAAAAGAAAGTGACTGGCTTTTGACTATATTTATTTGAATTTGTTTATTTTATGTAATTGTTAATTGCATCCCGGCATGAGACTGGGCACATGTGTTTGTTATTTGCTTTGTAAATGTGTATATTACTATATGCTGTATATATGTATGTATATATGTATATGTATATATATATATATGTATGTATATGTATATATAAATAAAATAAATGAAAACACTGAAAATTTGTACATTTTGAGAAAATATTTTACATGTTTGCATGTTATGTAAATGTCATTTGTATAAAGCATAACATTTTTTCTTTAGGCCTAAAATGCATGCATTTTGCTATTGCTGCAAACTGCACACAACTGCTTTATTTTTTGAATGCGTTAATCGCGTTAATAGACGACGCTCTATTTTTGAAGACTGGTACGCTATTTGGCTGAATGCTTGTCTGAGGAGACATGTAAAAATCAGCCTTATTAAAAAGCACAAGTAGCATAATGCGTTGCCAAGAGAGCAAAAAAAAATGAGGCTGCGTGCAAGGATGACTTTAAATATTAAATAAGCTCAGTAATTAAAAGTAT
>NC_056586.1:21315552-21344242 GCF_018340385.1 Cyprinus carpio | reverse complement strand
TGCTCTTTTAATTTAATTTAATTTGAATTTAATTTAATTTGAATTTAATAAAATATGGTCACCATATCTATATAGATCTATCTATTGGTATTCTAATAATATTAAAATATAATATTTTTATATATAAAATATTTTTTTCATCTTTCTAGATTCATAATTCATTATAAGCAAGTAAAAAATTATATTTTAAACATTATAATATTAATGTAATAGAATTAATATTGTATTATTAGTAGTATTATTAATATAATATTTATTATATCTTATATTTATAATATATAATTTATATTTATATGTACAAAAAGTTATAATTTATGTAATCTATTAATAACATTATTTTGAGCAATATAATATTAATATAATTAATATTGTAATATTAGTAGTAAGACATTATTAATTCTATTTTATATTTATATTATATTTATATTTCTTTTATTTTTATAATTTATGGTATGCAAATAAAATTATAACATTGTTTTTAATTATATTATAACATTTTAAATAATATGAATATAATAATATTTATTTATACCATATCCCAGTAGCAATCAGATATTTTATGGAGCCAAAATACGATTGTTACAATAAATGGGTTTAGTTTGTTTCTCGTTATGAGAAAGCAACAGATTTGTTTTGTGTATATTTGTATTATAGCTAAATTAAATAATAATAAAAAAAATAACATATGTTCACATCTGTTCATCTTTTTTTTTGTCTATCTGATATTTCTGTATATTTATCTATTTATGTTCATAATTTAAGTAAATAAATATATATTTGTTTTTGTGATATTTTTGTTTTTTTTTTTTTTTTTTTTTATTTATATTATATATATTATATACAATGTTAATATATGATATTATTAATATACTATTTATTATAATAATTTTTATTAATAATATATATTTGATGATTTATGTATATAATGTCCCAGTAGCAGTCGTGTATTTTAGGTTTGTTCTCCAGGGCAGTGGGTGGCAGTAGTGAGTCGCTCATCCTCTCTCCACACACAGTGGCGGGTGACAGGTTGCGTGTGGACTGGAGCCCGAGGAGTTCCTGCTCTGACCTGGCGCTTCTTGGGCACACGGCGGACCAGTCTGGCGCACGGCCTGGGTGTGACATTTGGGCACTCGGACGGTTTCCTCAAGGTGCCAGAGTTTGCTCTCAATCTGTTCCATGTCCGTTTTTTACTCACAGCGTCGGAAATGGCACTCGCGCTTTCCTTCCTCTCGTCTCACCGTGTTTGTGCCCCTCCTCAAAAAGTCTTAAAGGCACAGTACATCCAAAAATGAAAATTAGCTGTTAATTTACTCACTCTCAGGGCATCCAAAATGTAGGTGACTTTTTTTCTTCAGTAGGACAGGAAAGAAGATTTTTAGATGAATTTGTGCTCCTTGGTGATTGATAAAATGAAAGTCAATGGGTACCGGCACTTTGAGAGTCAAAAAAGCATATCAGGCAACACAAAATTAATTCCTGTGACTCCTGACGATATATTGAGGTCTTGTGAAGCGAAACGATCGGTCTGTGCAAGAAAGTATATCTTTAAATTTGGTTTGATCAAATTTGAAATAATAATAAAAAACTATTTTAAGAGGTCTTAAATATGGGGGTGTAAAAGCAGAGTCGCCGTGATATGAATATGTGATTATTAAACGTCAAAAGGCTGTGATTCAATTAAATAAATGTGTCACATTTATTAATAAATGTCACATTTATTTATCTAGAGAAAAGATATAAATGTGCAGCATTCATGCCTAATTGCTTATGATGCACCTAAAGCTTAGCCATTTCAAAATAAGAGTCCTGTCGCGTTTCAAGGCTAGTTTAAGGGGGGATTAAAAAAAAAAAAGTCCATTATTCACGGCTTTTTTTTGTTGTTGTTGTTGTTATGTTGTTGTTGTTATTATTGGTAACTTGGTTCCCATGTTCTCATCTTTTTGAATGAACAGCTAGAAGTAGCAAAGTTTATACATTTCAAAATAAGAGTCCTGGTGTGTTTCATGCTTGTTTAAGATTAAAAGCCTGTAATTTTGCATAAACTTTTGTTTTGGGGGTGGGGGGGGGTATTATTGGTATTTTGGTTCCCATATTTCACTCATCTTTAAATCAAAACAAGAGTCCTGGTGTATTTTGGGCTTTCTTTTTTTAATAAAAAGAGTAGTGGTGTTTTTTTTTGTTGTTTTTTATTTTTTAGTAGTTCCTCAATATGCATACAATTATCTCTCTCTCTCACACACACACAGGTGTATTTTGGTCTGGATTATGATTTAAAAAAAAAAATACAGTTCAGTGGTTATTAATGGTATTTTGGTTACACAATAAATAGAATCTGGCATTGAAGTCAATGTAAAAAAACTCATGTCTTTTTCTCCCTGTCATGGAAAGAAAGACTAAGAACATTATTTAACACATGGGTTTTATTAGTATTTCTTCAAAAACACATTATCATGTAAGTAAAATCAATATTGATGAACCTCTGCTTCTTGGGTATTGATATATGAGAACATAAACCAATTTAATGCATATGTAAATAATTTGTTTTAGGTATTTAAACTTGCAGTTGAATATACTGCAGTCTAAGTAAAAGAATTTGAGGAATTTATTCTGTAATGGAATGCGGTGTGTTAATTTTGTTGCAAAATGAAGTCTTTAAGTCTTAAATTTGATTTTAAAAAAACTCTGCAGAAACCCTGTGTTATTAGAAAGTGGGGCCACATCAGCTCCCAAGGCTGCCATTCACAAGCTATTTCTGTCATCGTTATATGGTTAGCGGTCGAGGAAGCCTACATTCACATAACATCACGCCTTCCAAACGCCCTCACAAGGTGTGAAGAAAGAGCCGCTGCTTCTGTCAGATCAGAGCTGATTAGAGTTTTCGGACTCTGCGTTCGGAGCAGAAAATGATTTTCTCAGCATTTCTCGGATTGATATGATTTGATAATGACAAAGTCGTTAGCAGGTCGATTGCACTAGACTCGGTTCCTCGCTCTGAGTTTCATTAAATGTTGGCTAGTTAGTTTTCTAATCATTCACCAGTCATTCTGAGTAATTAGTAATTGGTTCTTAATGTGGTTTTTCAAGCTGAATTTTTTATATATTTAAAATGTATTACTTTAAGTTAAATTTATTACACATCAAGTATGCATTCATCTAATTAAATGCATACATATGAAAGAAATGTATATTTATATATTTGTGTATATAATGTGTAGCATACTTGTGTATACTAATACGTTTATCCAATTTAAAAAAAATGTGGAGAAATGTATGCATGTATGTATAATACACATACTATAAATATCTTTTAAAAAATATATTAATTTAAAAAAATTAAATTTAAAAGTGTATTAAACGTTAAGTGCAAATAAATATAAATAACTGGAAATTAAATTACTGAATTATTAAAATAATACTTTTTAACCCTAACCCTATTATTAATACAATTATTAATTATGTGTATTTAGAATTGTTTTTAGCTTTGTCCTTTCTTATCAGACCTACAACCCACTAGTAGAGAACCACTGATTTGGTCTATTCTCGTTAACTAAAACTATAACTATAACCATAAAAAAAATAATTACTTTAAAATAAACATTAACTGAAATAAAATACTTAAACTTAGTTTATTTCAGCTAGTTGCCAACATAAAAAAAATAATTACTTTAAAATAAACATTAACTGAAATAAAATACTTAAACTTAGTTTATTTCAAACTATGACCAACAAAACTATAAAATGCATACAATGATACATTGCACAACGGAATGACTAAAACTTTGAAATTAAAACAAAAATATACAAATAAAATCTAAATCAAATTATTGTAAGAAAAATTAAATATAACAAATATAAAAATTAGATCTACGGCAAAAACTATTATAGTATATCAGTGATACAAAAATAACACTGCCACTGACATAAAGGATAAGCAGTAACATAAATAATGCTACAGTATATAAAAATATAAGGTTACACTTTATTTTAAGGTGTCCTTGTTACAATGTAGAATACATTAAAGTTACTGAGTAATATTAAGTAACTACATGGTACTTACTTTATGGTAAGGGTGTAGGGTTAGTTGCATGTAATTTATGCAGAATTTTATGTTATTACTATAGTAAGTGCATGTAACGTGTAACAATGACACCGTAAAATAAAGTGTTACCAAGCATAAACGCTGTAGAATAACACTGGTGTGATGCTGCAACACAGGAGAACCTCAGAGGGAATTGTGGGTCTCATGAGAGAGAGAGAGAGGTTCTTGTTGATTGGGGAATGTGTGAGCATGTATCCAGACTGGCAGGAGAGGCTGCGTGTGCTAACGTGTGCTTCTCATGTGTGTAATCAGAGAGAGAGACACACACCACACGCAGTAACGTCTGATCAAAAGTGCTGCATGTGACGTCACACGAAGCACATCCAGCCCGCCGATCCTTGGAGACAATCGTTCCATGGGATGACTGGTTGTTGCTATTAGAAATAACTCGCTTCCTTCCAAGTTCCAGCGGAGAAGTAAACGGGGTTTTGTGAACGCGACGTGGGCATGTTGCTGATGACCGACTCCATGGGAGGAAGCTTTTGTTCCTGTGTGGGATGCGAGCGACGAGAGAGCGGTATCACTGCTCACTAGTCATACTGTGTGTGTGGTGTGTGTGTGTTGTGTTTGGGAATGTAGGGGAATCAAGTCTCTGCTAGTTCTGACTGATGATGAAACACGGGAGCTGTGGGGTCTGTGTGAAGACGGTTCAATCACTGTCTGTCGCTCTGATGATGAGATGCGTGTGTATTCCAGCCTCACTAGACTGAGTGATCAGATTTTTTTAAAACCAGATCCATTAAAACCTGTGGATTCTCTCTTTGTGTGTGTGTGTGTGTGTGTGTGTGTGTGTCTGCTTAGAGTGTTGGTTTGAATGAAAATTCTCTTTGTGTCGTTGTGGTCTAGTCTGCTTTAGTCCAGTCTACTTTGATCTGTTCTATTCTGTTCCTTTTCATTCCATTTTCCCCCTAGCTTATTATTTTCTACACTGTTCTACTCTACTGTGTGTTTGTGTGTGTGTGTGTGTGTGTGTGTGTGTGTGTGTGTGTGTGGTGTGTGTGTTGTGTGTGGGTGTGTGTGTGTGCAAAATAAATATATGTATGTTCTGTTCTAATGTGTGGTTTCTTTAGTCTAGGACTTTGATATCCGTTTTTTTACGGCAACTGAAGTCCTTCTATTGTATTAAATATTTTAATCTAGGCTAAGTCTGGTCTATTAATTTTGATTCTACAATGTTTTACACTACTGTACTACCTATCCATTCTAGTCTTATTATTTCCATTCTATTGCACATGAAATATTTGCTATTCGATTTAATTAATAGGGTTTGTTATTTTTATATTGTCAGTCTAGCTCTAGTATGGGCTGTTCATCAGATCTATAATTTTCAGCTCTGTTTTTTTTTTTTTTCATTCCAGTATCTATGCTGTTTGTTATTAGTCTATTTCAGTTGCTGCATCTGGGTTTCTTCTAATCTGATCTAATTTGTATGTGATATTCTGTCCTATTCTACTCTATTCTGATCAACACATTTGGTCTGTTTTCTGCTCTGTTTTGTTTTATTATATTATACTCGTATTCCCTCCATTTATTCTAGACTGTTAATAATTTTATGTACCTACTGCAGTGACAGTCCGTTTATTCTGTTGTGTTGTATTCTATTTGTTTTGTTTTTGTTTTAGTCATCTAGTCTATTTTAAACTCTGGTTTATTTTATTCCACTCTACTACAGTTTCTTCATCTAACTGTAATCTAGATTACTTTGTTCAGTTGCCACTGAATTGAGTTCTTTCCAATCTGCTCTGTGTCTGTTTATTCTATTCATCGATCTATGTTCTATTTTATTCTTTTCTGGTCATTTCTATTTCTATTTAGGTTATAATTGTGTTTTCTATTCTATTCTATTCTATTCTATTCTATTCTATTCTATTCTATTCTATACTACTATACTGGCATTTCCCATTCTACTGCACTGAAATTCTGCATTCTAGGACTATTGTTCGCTTCTATACTGCCAGGCGTATACTATTCCATTCTATTCTATTCAGCTCTTTTTTTATTCCACTCTACTACTATTTTCTCCATCTAGGCTGGATTGGCATTTTCCGTTCTACTGAAATTCTGCATTCTATTCTATTCTATTCTATTCTATTCTGTTCTATTCTATTCTGTTCAGCTCTGGGGGTTTTTTATTCCACTCTACTACTTTTTTCTCCATCTAGGCTTGGTTTGGCATTTTCGGTCTACTGCACTGAAATTCTGCATTCTATTCTATTCTATTCTATTTTCTATTCTAATTCCGCTCTGGGGGTTTATTCATTCACTCTACTACTTTTTTCTCCATCTAGGCTGGATTGGTGTATTCAGTTGTACTGCGTTGTTCTTGAATTCTCTTCTATTCTCTAGGGAGTTGTCTGAGCTGTGTTCGATGTCAGGCCTTTTATTGAGGTAACACGGTTCATCAGCTGCAGTTCTAGTAAACGAGACGATGTGTAAAATGACGAGAACATGCCTGTATGACTTGTCCTTGAATTAGCACCGTTCTCCTGGGCTTGAGCTCTTCAGGGACTGAATCTCAGCTCAGACTTCAGGTGAGGGCAGTAGGCGATGCTAGGCTGTCGTTGGTGTGTGTCCGTGTGTGAGAGAGAGAGAGAGAGAGAGAGAATGGCAGCAGACGGTACTTAATGCGTGTTACTTCCTCATCTCATTGTAGGGAAGTAATCAACGTGTGTGTAGAGACGCTCTCAGGGGCGGCGCTTATGCATGTTTTTATTTCAATATTCTTAGTTTTTTGCCACAGTGCACTAACTGTGCTCACACATGCCGTGTTGGCAAAGGTGTTTAACCTATGAGTAACCTCATACATGCTCAGTAGGGTTCGAACACGCCAGGTGCATGTCGCCACGTGTCCCCCATGGGTTACTAAGACACTTGTGACCTTGCTTAACACTGATGACACACACACCCCACACACACACACACATGCACTGTAGCTGCTGTACCCAGTCTGATGAGACGTGAAGGTCTTGAAATACAGCTTGCTCTGAGGAATTCACTTTGAAGCCAGATTTGCTGAAAATCAAGAAGCTGTTTCAGTGCTCATTGTTACAGATTTACATTCACGGAGTCTCAAGGTTGAGTGTGTAAGTGCAGCGTGTATGATTTCTCAACTCATGTAGCCTGTGGTTGAGGCGTGAATGGTGTTGCTTTAATAAGTGATCAGATGTACCTGCGGGACCAGAAAACAGATTGACATAGGAATCCACAGATTGCCACACTGATGGAGAACACCCAGCCATATTTCAGACAGAAGATAATGGTCTTGGCATGCCATAGCTACAACAAGAACACCTTAGCAACAACCTTGAGTTAAAGGGGCCAAATTCCTAGCACCATTTGCCCCAGAAAATGTCAAAGTCCTTTTTTTATTTTGTATTATTAGGTTTTTTTTTTATTTTTTTTTGCTTTGTGTGACTTTGTGTATCTGACTCGTTATTAATTTGTAGTGTATGACTTTACTTATTAAAAAGAGAGAATTGTTGCATTGGATATTTGTTTTTTTTACCAATATTGCATGATTGTGATTGATATTGGTTTTTTGTACAGATGTTGCTTGGATTTTTTTCTAAAACTGAATTTTGTAAGATGGCCCTATATAACATTTTCGTTAATTGAAAATGAAGTAAAATACATTTAAACTGAAATTTAAAATATTTTCAGCTAGGTTCCGACGAAAAAATTGTGTAAACTTGTAAAACGCTAAAATACCATAAAACTAAAACTGAAAAATAAAAATACAAAATAAAAGCTATATCGACTTTTTTTTTAAGAAACTAAAAACATGACAAAATACACTTAAAACTGAAAATATAAAAATAAGAACTCAATTTAAAATATAAATAAAAAATATAATAGTATATCTCCACTATAAAATATTCAGTTGATTTAAAGAATTCTTTATGGAGCTGTGTGTATAACAACAATGTTTAGTCTTATTGTCTAAGCTGATATTGTTATAGAAATGTTTGTCTTATTTATTATAATTATTCAAGTGTAGGCGTTAGCTCTGCGCAGTTCACGTATAGACTGATCCAAACTCTACCTATAGGATACAACGGCCTATCACAGCATCCATATATAAGGCTCCTTCAGTATTATCAGCAAGCTAATTACCGTTCCTCCATCACCAGCGGCCTCCTTCGGCAGTCAAGTCAAGTCACATTATTGATATAGGGCTTTAAACCACAAAGATTGTGTCAACGCAATGAACACAATAATTAGGGAAACAGTCTGTTTGTCAATAATGACAGTCAGGATTCGACCTTCTGATTCCCCTTTGAATCAGACTAGAATTCTAAAATGATACATTAAATTGGTGAACACATAACGATATCTTCTGTGCAATACCAACCAACTTAAATTTGAATTGCTTTTACATTTATGCATTTAGCCAGATAAGCATCCAAAGACCCTTAAGAAGCCATCCAAAGCCACTTACAAAAGAGGAACAAAAGCTATTTGTCACAAAGACAACAATATTCATAATATACTGTACAATGCCAGGTTTATTAGACAATGAGATTAGGAAGTAAAGATTGTTGTTGTCATTGAAATGAAACCGTTAGAGTATAAGTTTAAAGATTGTTTAGTTTTTGATTTGTTTTTTTTTTTTTTTTTTGTTAGGTGTTGTTGAGGGCAGCGACGTGTTGTTTAATTAATGAAGAGGATCTCTATTCATTCAAGAGATGGGATGGCTAGATCTTCACTTCACGGTAAAAAAAAAAAATCTGTTATCAAAATATAAAAATACATTTGCCAAGCCTCTAAAACAAATGCAAAAACAAAATGATTTTTCAGAGTTGTTTATAAAACAGATTATTGAAGTATTTCAGTCTTTCTACTTTAAAAAACTTGCTGTTTTAAAAATTTACTAGCACTTTCTGAGTGAAAATTGTTCCTATATCAAATTTACATGTAGACCTCATGGGATCCTGATTAATGTTAATGCTAACCAATAGTCAAATATCTATTTACTTTATTTTAAACTGCTGTTGTAGGTGATGCACCATTTTATAACCTTGTCAATAGTTAGAATACATTAATTTTGTGTTTTATGTGATGTACCATTTTATAACCTTGTCAATATATCCAGTATCTATTTAGGTTATTTTAAGATGATGCTGTAGGTGATGCACTTTTTTTTTTTTTTTCAAACCTTGCCAATATTAACATGCTGATCGTTAATGTCAATCAATAGTCAAACATTGGTTTAGTTTATTTTAGGCTGCTGTTGTAGGTGATGCACCTTTATATAACCTTGTCAATAGTTAAAAAGCATTAATTTCAGGCATGTTAATGTTAACCAATGTTGAAGGTTGCTGCTGTTTTAAGTGATGCACCTTTTTTTAAAACCTTGTCTATAATTAATACCGTAATTTAATACTGGTTAATGTTACTCAATAGTCCAATACTTATTAAGTTATTTTAGGCTGCTGTTGTAGGTGATGCACCTTTTTAAATCCTTCTCAACAATATTGAATTAAGCTACAGAAACTTAAGCTTTGTCCTCTTAATAACAAGTTTAATTTTTTTTTTCACAAAACAAAACTTGCATTATCATTGCATTTATTATACGGCATTACACTACAGGTGAACAGGGGAAAAAATATATATACATTTAATAACAAGTTTAATAACTTTCTAGTTGATTGGTAGGTGATGTACTTTTTTATAACCTTGTCAGTAGTTAAAATACTGATTAATGTTAACCAATAGTAAAAAATTGTTTAATTTAGGTTACTGTTGAAGGTTTTTAAAACCTTCTCAATAGTTAATGGAGTAATTTAATGCTGATTAATGGTAGTGTAATAAAAGTTACTGGCGAGTGAATGGCAAAATAACAATAGATTTGAAAATGAAACGTCTCCATTGAGATGCTGTATTGTTCTCAGGTCTTTTGGTCTCCACAAAGATCACAAAACCTGACCCACACACACACACTGTGAATACAAGAGATCACAGCTCACTAGATCTTCACGGTAAACATACACACACGCTTTCATTGCATGTGGCGAGTCCTTTGTGTCGTACTGATTGACAGCATGATGGTGACCTGGATTATTCCTCGTGGTATTATGCAGCATTCGGGTCACTGACCTCCGTGTTGTGTTTTGTGTGTATGTTCAGGTATCTCACAGGTGGTCAAAGATGCATGTGACGAAAGCCCACGGGCGATGGCGCATGGCCGCGTGGGACTCACCTGATCGATGGAAGGGCTGGTGTAAACCCACTGACACACCCATCGCCCTCGAGTCACACCTCACTTCATACTCACATCTGACCGAGGGCGAGCAGGAGGCGCGGTTCGCTGCAGGTCAGTGACGGCTAGAGATCTGCTCCTTATTTAATCAGTTCCTGTAGTGTAGGCATGTCACCATATCAAAAGCTTTAATTATGGTATATTGTATTGAATTAAGTTACAGAAACTGAAGTTTTGTCCTCTTAATAATAAGTTTTTTTGTTTTAGAAACTGAAGTTTTATCTTTATGCTTTTGTTGTATTTAATTGTAAGGAAAGACAATACAGGTGAATATTGTAAAAATGAAACACATACCACCAGACTTACCCAGTTGATTGATTATGTTAAAGAATAGCAAACATTCTTTGTTTTACAAGTTTTCTCAAATTTTGTGTTTAAATACGCAAAAGAGGCATCATCTGAATAAATTTGCACTAATTTGCGTATATTTCCAGAGAATAAATCTGAACATTGGATAAAGCCAGGTTCAAAATTCCTGTTTTAATTTGTTGACACATTAGAGTTAAAGGTTTTTACTGTGGGGATTTTGGATTTCTCTTTTTATGTCTGAATAAATCAGAAAATGCTGTCAACGGACAGAAAAAACACAATTTTACTATGTTTTATGAGTAAAATGTTCTATAAATTAGTGTGAATGATATATAAACAAACCCTTCAGTAAAATTCTTCAGAATATAGATATGAATAAAATTGCTAAGTTTGGTGTTTGTAAGTGCTGCTGGAGTTGAGAAACAAACTCATTTTGAGTAAACGGCCTTTAAAGATATATATTGCAATTGAAATCTACAAACGCAAATGGATAAAGTATAATTATAAAACCATGCAAATGATATATGAACAAACCCCTCAGTAAAAACTTTCAGAATATAGAGGTGAATAAAACTCTAAGTCTTGATGTTTGTAAGTGCTGCTGAAGTGGAGAAAAAACTTTTAAAAATATGGGATGTAGCTGAAATCTACAGACGCAAATAAATAAAGTGCAATAATATAAACATGTGTATTTGTGATTTCCACTAGTCAGAAAAAGGATGTTTTGAAAAGCCAAAAGCCCAAAATCACAAAATTGACCAGTGCTTGAAAAAAGGAAAAAACACATGTTGTTTCAAACAGAATGTTCTGCAAAAAAAAAAAAAAAAAAAAAAAACGAAAAAGCCAAAAAACAACTATAAAATATAATAATAAATAATAAGGAATTTTTTATTTTTTTTAATCTTGCATGTTCTAGTCCAGATTTAAATGTAAAAATGTTTACGTTTTAATAAATGTGGGAAAATTAATATAAAGTATTTGTTTGATTAAACACCATAGTGAATCTAAGAATCTGAACGATTGCTTGACGTGTGTGTGTGTGTGTGTGTGTGTGTATATACTGTTTTACTTCCTTTCTTCTCTGTGCATCCCAATTTGCATACTTGTGCACTATTCCGCACATTTTATTTATTTTTTATTTTTCTTATGAATAGTGTGAGCAGTGCTTTCACACTGAAAATCCAAAAAGAGAACGTGCACTATAAATACAGGATGCACTTAAATAGCTGAAAAACAAAGTGTGGGACATTTTAAAATGTATATTTTATTTTGTATGCTTTTGCATCTACTGATCTTTTAATTGTTTTGTTTTGCTTTATTTTATTTATTTTTTTATTTAATTTTACTTGATTTTATTTTAAAGTAATCAAACCAGCAATTTGACCTTATCAGGTTTTCCATCCATGCATTTTTCGTTGTGTATAAAGATATATAATATATATGAAGGTTACTTTCTGTTGCTCTTGGTGTGACGAAGCGTTTTTCCTGCAAAGGCACAACAATTTATGGGCCAAACCTGAGAAGAATTCATTCACCCCTCTCTCTCTCTCTCTCTCTCTCTCGGGATTGCCCTTTTCACAAAGTGACGAAGTATTCATGTCATTTTGTTTGTGTGTGAGGATTGTTCACTTACAGCTGAGGTTTGTGAATGTCCTTGTGAATGTACGCGTGTGTGTGAGTGTGTTCTCCGTCCTGCAAAAACACACACTCAGTGGATAAAATTGAACTCTAGGAAATTTGCCAAAACTTGCTGTGTGTGAGTGTGTTTGCTGATCAAGCCCTCAGCGAAGGGTAAAAGATGAATGGAAGGATAAATCTATGAATTAATGCCAGCAAAGTTGCTGAGAGCAACAGAGACTCAGTCTATATTCAAAACATTGATCTGTTAGTTTGAGAAGCCAGACATGTCAACCTCTGAGTCAACCAATGATATGAGTTTGGAGGTGGGACTATCTGTTTGACTGACCAATGACAGATTGAGGAAGGGTTTTAATACTCTGGTTATTTTTGCACCCAATTTTCTTTTCATTAAATTTACTAATAGCTAATTTCCATACTGGTTCATGCTGCTTTAATGCTGATCATTCAGGTATTTTGGGTACAGCTGGTTGAGCAAAGTTATAGTTTTACTTCTCTTTTTTTTCAATTGTATTATTTTCATATTCATCATTTTATTTATTATATATATATATATATATATATATATATATAGCAATTGCACCTATTGATGTTTAACTTCTTTATTGTACTATTTTATTTTATTTTGCATCTATTTTGATTGTTTATTTCTTAGCTTGCAGTATTTCTACTTCAATTTTATTGTTAATATTTTGCAATTTCTCACTGTACGCAGATATGCTGCAAGTGCTTCTGAGTTAAATAAAACTAAAATTGTGTTCTGTCAATAAAGTGAGAGACAGAGAGAGAGAGAGAGCTTTAATTAGCTAATTGGCTCTCTAACCCAATCACCACATACTGTATGCGAGCGTGTCTGAACAGAGCTCTGTGTGTGTGACTGCTGCTCATCAGTGCTGAGGTCACTTCCTGTCTCATCGAGGACATTGCTGAGTTCTAGGCTTTGTCCAATTTCAAACGACCGGTCAATCAAATGTGGCAGCCAATGAGAAAAATCAATCGTCCTGTATCCACAGCGATGCAACACACCCTCTGCTACATTTGATCAAAGACTGCAGTGTGTGATCTAGTTTAAATCTGATGCAGGTGTGAAGTATCTAATGTCATTAATTGTGTGTGTGTGTTTTTATCAGGAGTGGCAGAGCAGTTTGCCATCGCGGAGGCAAAGCTTCGTGCCTGGTCTTCAGTGGATGGTGACGAGTCTAATGATGATTCTTATGATGAAGATTTTCTACCTGCAAATGAGCCTGTTACACAGAGCACAGGTAGCAGTTTCTCACCCTAAATTATTTCAATAATATTGTAACTTATAATTTGTTATAATAAATTTTAATTATAATACTAGAAATTATGATATAAATTATTTGTATTATATTATAATAGTCATATATTTGTAAAATAATTTATTTTATTTTTTAATTATTTTATTTTTTATAAAATTTTAGTCAGTCATTTATTTGTTTTAAATGAAATTGTTTAATCTGTGAATATATATATAATATATAATATAATATATAGCAAAAAAAATCAGAGAAAAAATAATTAAAATGTTTCACATACAAATGTAATTTTTATTATTATTATAGTTTAGTTATAGGTATGCGACATAACACATTCTTCTCAGAACATTATTTTTGCGTCCGCAGATAGATATGTTTGCAGCTTCTCTGTATATTTGTTTTTCTTCCATCCTTGTATCTGTTTTTCGTTTTCTCTCCCCATCAAACTAATCACAGAAATGCTGCACAGACGTTACTGTCCTAGTGCCCTACTTTCATTCAGAAAACATCTCGCTCTGTCTCTCTCTCCCTCGTTTTGCTCTCCGCCGCTATTTGATATCCCAGCATTCATTTCTCCTGCAAGTTTAATGTGTTCTGCTGCGGCAGACTGTAGAGAGTGAAGGGAATGAAGTTTCTCCTCTCTTGTGCAGCTAGAGTTTACAGCGTGTTCTAATCAGACGCGCTTCTAGCGCCAGTGAACTGTTGAAGGCCAAACACTGCAGCGGCCGCCGGTCAGACAATCAGGACATATCTGATCTTTAATATATAACCTCTATCTTAAAATAAATGCAACAAAATTGTGGCCAATTAATGTACATCATATGCATAAATAATATATTTGTTTTAGTGAATAATGTTTTTGTCCTGTCTTTTGTCTGTCTGTCGATAAACAAAAATAAGTACATGAAATTTTACAAAAGTATAGAAATTTTATATACATTTTTATATTTATATTTAATTTTTTTATGTATTTTATACACGTCCTATAATTTGCCATAGCAAAATTTGTGAACAAAGTACATGAAATTTTATATAGATATAATTTTTATATTTTATTTATATATTCTCAGATTACACTTATCTAATTTTAAGCCTAGCTATAACACTTAATGTGGTTGAAACAAGAAAAAAAAACATTCGCCAGTTGGGTGAGGGAAAAAAAAAAACACTAAAAATAGATTATCTGTCTTACTGTGTTGCTTCCCATGTACATTTATCTTGTTTTTCAGTAAAAGTATTAATAAACATCCTTAACGATATTGATTGAAGTATTGATTTGTTGCAGCGCTGTGATAACGCACTTGTGGTCTCCTCTCAGATCTGTCCACGTATCCTCATTACCTGCGGGATCTCTTGCACACTCAGGTGTGTCAGGCTCACCTGCGGGGGCGTGGCCTGTGTGAGGCAGAGAGCGGCGTGGGTGCTGACCTTTCACCTCCCATGGGGTCGCCGTTGGACACGCTCTGCTCCAGCACGTGCAGTTTGGACGAGAGACACCCGTTGCTTCGGGATCTTGGGCGTCACACAGATGCACCCTCCGCCGACCTCACCGCCAAGATCCTCAGCGCTCTTCAGGGAGGGGAGGAGCTACTGTTAGCCCGCCTACACAGGGCGGGGCACAGGCGAGGCCACTCCCCCTGTTGCTTGGAATTTTTTTCCGAGACATTCGAAGACGAGGACATGCCTTGTAAGGACTGTGGAGGCGGAGTCTGCCTCCCGCCGGAATATTCCACGCGCAGAAAGGAGTCCGACGTGGCTTCATCCGGCGTCGTTTCGCTCGACGAGGGAGAAGAGCGAGAAGAACAGTGACGCCTCTCAGCCATACGAGCATGTTTATTTCGGACTCTGTCCACTAATTTGCATTCGGACTCCGCCCATTGATTTGCATTCGGACTCCGCCCATTGATTTGCATTCGGACTCCGCCCACTGATTTGCATTTCGGACTCCGCTCACTTATTTGCATTTTGGGCGCCAGTTGCTCTCGTTTTAATTCTGTGTTTGCGAAAACACTGAAACTTTCGTTCTCAGGCTAACGTAAAAAAATGCATCTTGACGAATTAAACGGAGGAACGCAAGACTGACGTCGACCGCATTATCACGCATGTGTCGCGAGTCCCGAACTGAACGTAAAGTCCTAAGTGTTTGGATCTGGACTCCAGTCGTTTAGCACGGTTTGTGGATTTGGCTGTTGTGTAACCCTGCTCCTCGTGTGACGTCAGGCCCCATTGCATTCTGGGTCTTGATCACATGACGCCTGTTCCCTGGTCCCCGGTTGGCATGGCTTGCTGATTACGTCAAAACTTTACAAAGTGACGTGCGAATGCCGAATGTTTACGTTTAAACCGTTATCGGTTTAAAAACATAGAATGCGTAAGAATATTGACGATCAAGTTATGCTGTTTTTCTATTATTATTATTATTATTATTATTATTATTATTATTATTATTATAAATTTTGATTATTATTAAATGGAATGTTTTAAAGCATTATCGTCCTCGGACGAACACGATGAATGTTTAGGAGTTGCTCCAGTGTTGTTGAATCGTGAATGTGGGTCAGTTTGAAGGACTTTGGGAGAGTTGCTCTATTTTTGTACATGTGGTTTTTGCGGTGAATTTGGAGTATGTGAGTAACGCCGTGGTTTGTTCACAAGATGCTTGTTTATTGCCTTCTCTCTCTCTTTCTGTCTCTGAATTATCACTGTGTGATATTGTCTACATCAGGAAAAAATAATACTAATGTCAAAACGAAAACAAATTGCCCTTTTTATTTCTCTGTCTCTTGTGTGCGCTGTAATTGCGTCCTGGTTTTGTTCTTTGCGTTCGGTAAATGTCAAGCACTCTCTGTTTTTCTACGAGGGCCGCTTTTGTTCTCCGACGTTCCAGTGTTACCATGGTGATCCACTGAGAAATTATGGAGAACTCATACAGGTTTGGAACAACATGAGGACGAGTTAAAGATGACCGAATTATCATTTTTTTTGGGGGGGGGGGTCTTTTTTATTTTTGAATGATAAAATTCACACTCAAACACTTTTCTGAAAAGATGGACATGTGAGAATTAAAGATCTGGCCTCAGTTGTCTCACACTGAATGGATTCTGTTGCATTAGCTGTAAATAATGTCCAAATGCTAGACTGCACCATCTTAAGCATGCTACATCACTTCCCCCTACAGCCCAGCCACTTCCTGTCTCATCCAGTGTTTCCATAGCAACAGCAGTCGTACAGAGAGACACAGCTGCTCATTTGCAGACAAGATTATTACTGGCTAGATTTTTTGTGGGTTTTGGTTTTTGTAGTTTTGTTTTTATTGGTTTTATTTGTCTTGATTTTCATTAAACTGATTGTTGGATTTATTAGTTTTCATCGCATTTCCCATACATCACTTCTAAAGTGTTTTGTATAGGTTGTAAACAGTGAAGCTCAATTAAATACATTTTTGAACTTTATATACCAAAATATATTTCGGACGCAATTCAAAAATTTCCAGTCTTACAACATTAGCCTCCATTTGGTCTAAAAGCAAATGTGGATGGAATTATTATTATTATTATTATTATTATTATTATTATTATTATTATTATTATTATTATTATTATTTATTCATTCATTTTTCCCCCCAAAAATATACAAAACAAATTGGTATCTATAATAATAATAATAAATCTATTTTGAAACACATAGGAAATATATTTATTGGCCTTTTTGAAATAAAAAATAAAAATATATTTTTTGCTTGTTAAGAAAGCATGTAAGTGTTTGAAATGTTATCATGTTGCCACGCAGTTGCTATAGTGATCTCTGTGGTTAGAACACCATAGCAACGCACTGAAAACACCTTAGCAACCGCATTCTGTGGTCCACACGGTTATGTGAAATGTAGTGAGTGTCATTTATCATTTTTTTTTTTTTTGAAAAATGTGATTTTTTTTAAAAGCACTCTAAAATATATTTTGTCCTCCACATTTCAGTCGGCAAGAAAACAGATCACATTTGAAGAAAAGTAATGGAACATACTTACAACAATGGTATTTTTTTGAAAAAAAAATTAATTAATTATTAATTACTATGTATGCATAGTAACAATAAACTAATTAAAAAAACAAATAATAAGAAAACAAAAAAAAAAAATTAAGTTAAAGAATAATATACTGTGTGATATATATATATATATAATATATATATATATTATATATATATATATATTTATATATTTATATATTTTTATATATATATACATAATATATTTATTTATTTCGGGGCAAGATATATAATAATGTTATATATATGTCATAATAATAATAATAATAACAATATAATATATATATTATTATTATTATATACTATATATATATATAATATTATTATAACATTATTATTATATTATTTATCTTTCCCCCGAAATATAAATTGGTATATGAAGTTTGAAACTAAATATTTGGACAATACAGAAATATATAAAAATTTCAATGATATATATCTAATTTCTAATCATTTAAATGTATTATATTTATTCTTGAGTTATTATTTTTTTTTGTATTACTCTCTTTTTCCCCCCTTGTTTTCACTTTTTTTTAAATTATTTTCTGTATTTATTTTTTTACTTTAATTTTTTATTCTTTCATTTGTTTGTTTTATTTATTTATTTGCATTTCTTTCTTGTTTGGGTTCTCAATAAAATCAATTAATGTTATTTATAAAGCTTGAAAAAGAAAAGTTACAAATAATCACCATTGAAACCATGGAGACACAAACCTGCAACATTTTAAATGAACAAGTAAATAAATTATTTGTCCTTAAAAGTATTTAGTAGTTAGAAAATAGGCAAAATAATTACATTTTTATAACAAGAAAGTTGCATAAGGCACTACTCATTTGCATTTCACTTTCAGTCTCACTCTTTCTCCTTGTGTTTGTCCTTTTATCCTCTCTCTCTCTCGCTCGCACTCTGCCCCTCCCCCCTCTCTCCCCCCCCGCTCTCTCTCGTCTCTCTCTCTCTCTCTACTCTCTCTCTCTCTCTCTCGCTCTCTGTGTGTGTGGGTAATTAGTTCTTTTTAAGGTTAAACGCTATAAACAGCGTCTTGAGTTATCTGTCACTCCGCGCTCTGATTGGCCGGATGCTTCACGTGTGTGATGCACGTTTAACCGTCCCAATCACGTCGGCTGGACGGTGACCGAGTGAAGGCCCCCTTCTGCGGACAGTTTCCCGGGGCCAGAGCCGACATTGATTGTGTGTGTGTGTGTGTTAAACATGCGTTTGTCTCTTAATTAGATCCGCTCAGGGCTACTCTGGAGGTTTTGTGTTCTGGAAGTGACTCTCTCTGTGGACTGAAAGTCTCTCATTCAGCGCTTAATAGTCTCTCTTCAGTCCCTTGATAGTGAACGAACCGCACATGTTACAGACTGACTCTGAACCTTTCACTTTTGACTCCTTTCATTTTGAAGAGTATTTGACTGCTGGTCATTTTAATATCAGAGTGTTTGTTTCTGCATCTTGTTTGGTTTCTAAATAAAAGCGATTAGTGTTATTTATTAAGTTTCTGTCTGGATATCTTACTGCTTGAATGTAACGTTACAAAGGAGTCACCGCTGAGGGCAGTTAAAATATGGACCAAACCTGAAAAAATAAAACTAAAATGTAAATATTTTTACCTTATTTAGTCCTGAGTTGATTTTTGTGTTACTCTTTCCCTTTTATTTTCTGTATTTATATTTTAACTGAATTTTTCTTTTATTTATTGCATGCATTTTTTTTCTTGTTTATTGTTCCTCCACCACTGAACACCCTAAACTATGGGAGAAACAACCCTGCAAAATAAGTAAATAAACATATTACAATAGAAAGATAAAGAAATGAATATATGACTTGAATAGAACAAGAAAACTGTTATTTTTTTAATCTTAGTGTGATTCTGTGGGTGGTTCTGATAACACTGCCTTCTGCCGGGGTCTCCCGCTCGTTTGGAGAGTGAGAAGTTTTTTCCGTGTCTTATCGCTCTGGACTGTTTACTCCAGAAGTGGATTCCAAGGGGCTCTGCCTTTTATGGAGCGGTTAGAAAGAGTCCAGATATCCCACAATGCACTGTTGCAGCTTCTCTTATGACAGCAGAGAGCCCGGGCGTCCATGTCCTCCACCGTCAGTCATGGACGTCTCGTTACAAGCACGAGCTCCATCAGCTCCTTCAGCGCCGCGCCGCTCCGGCCCAGACGGCAACAGTCAGTTCAGAGGGGAATCATTCCATCAGCTCCCACCACTGTACGCCTTCAGCCGTTACCATGGTGATACACTGGACGAGTCATCCTGGGCTGAGTCCGCTGGAGGTTGCCAAGGGTAACCAAAATCTGGTATAGGTCACCATGGTTAATGGAGGGAGTCTTGGATATACGTTACCATGGTAATAAAGGTGTCTTATAGTTTATAAATGTGTCACTGAGTTGATCTAGAGTCTTTATATGGCTTACACAATGGGGATCAGAAAAATCTTATAGGTTCTGCCATGGGGATTTACAATCTTTTACTAGGTTACCATGGTGTTTTAAAATCTTTTATGGGTGACCATTGGTGATTTAATAATCTTTTATATGGTACGCATGGTGATTTCAAAATCTTTTATAGGTTGACCATGGTGATTTAGAATCTTTTATGGGTTAGCCATGGTGAGTTTAAAATAATATTATAGGTTACCAAGGTGATTCAAGAATCTTTTATGGGTGCCCATGGTGATTTATTAAAATCTTTTATAGGGTTACATGGTGACCAAGAATCTTTTATAGGTTACCATGGTGACCAAGAAATCTTTTATAGGTTACCAAGGTGATCCAGAATCTTTTTATAGGGTTTAACCATGGTTGACCAAGAATCTTTTATAGGTTTACCATGGATGACGCAAGAATCTTTTATAGGTTACCAAGGTGATCAAGAATCTTTATATAGTTACCATGGTGATTTAGAATCTTATATAGGTATACCATGGTGTTACAGAATCTTTTATAGGTTACCAGGTGACAAGAATCTTTTATAGGTTACCATGGTTGATTTAAAATCTTTTATAGGTTAACAAGGTGATCCAGGAATCCTTTTATGGGGTTACATGGTGATTTAAAATCTTTTATAGGTTACAAAGGTGATCAAATAATTTTATGGGGGACAAAAAAGATACAAATATTTTATAGGTTACCATGGTGGATCAGAAATTTTTTTAGGTTATCAAGCTGATCACGAATCTTTATTCAAGTTCCCGAACCGATTGCACATCTTTATCGGTTACCAACATGATGAAGAATTGTTTTAGGTTATCAACACATTGCGCGGTGGAGGAATTCCAATTAAACTACAAAACACTCATTAAAGTGTTTTTTAAAAAAACTACAACATGCCGCGGATATACGCGACCACCAGACAGGTAATATAAACGGATTTGAGTTGATAAATAATTCATGTCTAACCTGATGAATAAATATATAAAAATATTAAAAATATATAAGTTTATATCTGCCAGCACGGTGTAATTTATAATAATACGTCTGGGTCAATAAATTGCAGTTTTAACCAGTGACAGAATGCATTACTAAGCAGCGAATCTTGTTATGTGTTACCATGGGTGATTGAAAATCTTTCATATAGGGTTACGCATGGTGATCAAGACTTTTTTTTTTTTTTTTTTTTTTTTTTGGTTATCAATGTGTAATCATATGTTTTGTGGTGCTACTAAAGTGATCAGGAGTTTTTTTTATGGGTTTCCATGGTGATTAAGAATCTTTGATGGGTTCCGATGGTAATTAAGTGTTTTATAGGTTACCGAAGGTGGATCAAGGAATCTTTTATCAGGATTTTACCCAAGGTAATCCAGAAACTTTGTATGGGTTTCCAAGGTGATTGAGAGTCTTTAATAAGTTACAAAAGTAACCAAGTGTTTTATAGGTTACCAAGGTGATAAAGAGTCCTTTGGAGGTTACCATGGAGACCATCAGTACAACCAAGCAGAAAAGCAGGTGGACTGGAGCCTCGGCGACGACATCCAGGGTAAGTGAGGAGAGCTGATTTAAGTGCACAATGTATAGTTCCAAGATGATCCCAGATTTACTCAGTCTTGATTTGTGGCATCACCAGTAATTGTACACGGAAAAAGGGTTACCCCCTAAATACACAGCTGTACTATACCCCACGAAAACATTTTAATCCTCATCATCAAACTCGATTTATTCTTCTGCAGAATCGTTAATGCTTTGTCTGTCATGTTCTGGAGACTCAGTTTAAAAAACAAACACAGAAGAATTTCATTATTATATTATATATATTTTTGGTTGCCATTCCCCCCCAGCATTTTTTATAACTTTGTCTTGCATTCTTTTTTTTTTATGATTTTCATTAAAAAAGCATCATTTTGAACAAAGGTGTGAATTTATATGCTGTTTAAAGTTTGATGATGGCATTTATTTTCCATATACACATGTCCGTTTTTTCTGCTTCTTCTCTGTGTTTTGATGCAGAGATCCAGCGCTCTTTCAGGAGATGCGTAACAGCGCACCTGCTGCATAACAGTGAAAACACAGAAAGCTGGAAAATTCCGTCGACGGCAGGGGAAAGAGCTAACAAAAACACGGACTATTTGTGTGTGTTAACACTGGACTTGACCCATCAGCATCCAGAGCCACGCCTAACTGTTTTATAGATGATAGATTATTATTATTATATTTTTCTTTCGCCTCCCGGGGGGGGGATTCCGGTGTGTGTGGTCAGGGCGGCGGGGCGACAGCTACTTCCTGTCTGCAGATGTGAGCGGGTTCGAGCCTCATGAAGTGGTGCTGCTGGTGTATAATCAGTGTGTGGTTATTCACGCAGAGAAGGTGTGTGTGTGTGAGTCTCATGAGATCATATTTTAGTACAGCACACTGACTGCCATTTTTGGCTTTACATTCTGAAGTATGTTCACTTGTGGCAGAATAATGTGATATATATCGTAAATATGTGTGTGTGTGTCAATGAGATACTATTGTAGTTTTTATTAATATTTTGTCTTAATTTTTTATTTTTAAGTAAATTTGTGTTTTGTATTTTTTTTTACATCTATGTAGTTTTATAAATTTTTTATGTTTTCAATATAATTTTAGGTATAGTAAATTTGCTGTGCCCCTTTTGTCATTTAACTCGTTTTTTAATTTTTAAAAAAAAAAAAAAAAAAAGTCTATATAGTTTTTTTTTTCATTTTTGTTTGTTTTAATTATTTTAGTACATCAAGTTAAACTAAATTAAAAAATGAGAAAAGCAACAAGCTAAAATATATATTTTTAATTTTATTTTGCATATATTATAATTTTCGTTTTTATTCTGTCATTTAAAAAAATTTTTTTAAGAAATTATTTTTATTCATCAAGGCTGCATTAAATTTTTATTAAGTTGTTTTATAGTAATTTTTTGTTTTATAATGTTTTTTATTTAAAATGTATTATGTTATTTTTATATTTTTATTTTTATTTGAATCCTGAAAAATAAAATGCATCACGGTTCCCACAAAAATATTCACCTATTTTTTAAATAGTAAAAAATGGTTTTTTTACAGCTATTTTGAATTGTAAAAATATTTCACTGTTTTTACTCGTATTTTTGAGTCACGTAAGTGCTGAGCAGAAGAGACGTCCTCAGAAAGGTTTAAAAACAGAGTTCAGTCTAAACGCACTCGTTGTCTGTTGTTTCGGTCTCTGGTTTAGATGGCAGCTGATGGGAGTGTTGCGGGCCGCTTTTACCCATAAGTCTGTGCTGCCGGAAACAGACATGGACCCGTTATCCATTTGCGAGCAGCTCGCTGACCGCCCAGAGAGGTTGATCATCAGCGTCGGTCGCAGCAAATCCCCTCCTGACCTCTGACCTCAACACTCCAGTCGTTAATCTCTTTTTTTTTGTTTTGTCCTCGTATTTTCTTCCATTTCCTGATATTTCTTTCCTTATCACATCTCACTTTATTTTCTGGTATTGCAATATTTCAATACTGTAAATGATACTGTCCCTGCCAGTGAAGTTCACGGAGTCTGGCTCTCGATAGCAGGAGATATATGATGACATTGCCTTGCACTCCAATACACACTGCAGGGGAATGATTTTCTTGAATCATTGCAGCATGAAAAACTGATCACTTTTTAAATCTGAAACTAAATGTTTAAGCAAGTAAAATCAATTTATTTTGTTTAAAACAATTTCAAAGTGATCTTCTTTGTTCTGAATTAATATTTAGGTTTCATAAATGTGGACTTTGATTAATCAAGAGTTATAAAGTCGAAGGAATTTAATTCTACACCTTCATTCCAATGGGATTAATGCTGGTAATGCTCAGATTATATATTTTTATATATTTCATATAATGATATATTCAAATAACATTTAAAATCAATATTGAAAAAAAATGTGTAATGTTTTTTTTTTTAAATTGTTGTATGTATAAATTGAAATTTTCAAAGAATTTCTCAAATTTTTTATTAAAAAAAAAAGTATTTTTTTTTTCTTGTTTTCTAGTGCAAATAGCTAAAATTATTAAATCAAGATACATTTAATTAAGATGCCAATGCTGCAAAATTACGAAGTCTTGATTTTTTTTTTTTTTTTTTTTTGGGAGAAACACAAGTCTTTTATTTTTGTGCAGAAATATAAACGTTCTTCTGTTTTAAGAAATGGATGGATGTTGTAAAATAAGGTAAAAATCCTGAGGACGTTTTTTTTTTTTCTTTTTGCAATATCGAGTTTAATAACTTACTATATTATGTGAATTTCTAAAACCTAAAAAAAAAAATCTATGAATTTTCTAAAAAAAAAAAAATATAATAATTTAGTCATTGAGTTTTGTTTTGTGTTTGTTTTGTGTGTATTTTTTTTTGTTTTCTGATTGAATTATTTTTTTTTTTTTGAGAGACTTCATATCTTGTTATTTTGCATCTTAAAGCAAACTCACTCTATGATTTGAAGAATGGTTTATATATTTACACTGTTATTTAGTCAACTTGGATTGGATGTGAAACAAGGTTATGCAAGTAAAATGAATTTTTTTTGTTTTAGCAAAAACTTATTTCGTTTCTTAAAAACTTAGAGTATGTTATGTTGTTTTGTCAAAAAAAAAAAAAAAATGTAGGTTTAGGACTGTTTTTTTGAGCAATCTTGAGGAAATACATTTCATCAAATGGTAATTCCTCAGATTAAAAGTTCTAATAAATTTCCTACAATGATATTATAAGCCAAATAATATTTCTCATCAATATTGATAAACCCCCCCCCCCACATGTAATTTGAAATTTCAAGGAATTTATAGTTTTTTAATTAATAAAAATACAAGTAACCAACATGGTAAAGATTAATTGTCATTAATGAGAAGCTGTTGAATCAAAGCAGATACAAAAAAAAATTCTAAAAAAAAAAACTTCCAGTTTTTTGAGAAAGAAATTCTTGTTTTAAGCTTTGAAAAATTGGCTTTATTTGTTTTTTTTTTTTTTTTTAATTCTTTATTCCCAGAAAACAAGACTTAATATCTTTTTGGTTCTCGAAGTAAATGTTTCTTCGGATTTTAAGAAGTTTTAGATATACTAGGAAGAAAAAAAAAAAAAAAAGAATTAAAAGAATCTGAAGAGAAAAGATGATCATTTTCGGCAAGTGAAAACGCCAGCAGATCATTAATACCTTTAAGAAATCTTTATGGTCATCTCCTCCATATAAGTCATATATAGTTTTAATTCTTGTTACAAACAAACAAACACACACACACACAAAATATGTTCATTGCGTGTAAAATACATTATCTCCCAAATGACTGAAAATATTCAATAATATCCAAAATAAAATCACGGTTTGATCTACTTTGTTGATCACGTGAGCAGAATTGGTTAATGATATGATTCTCCAGAACAACACATTTTTAATATTACCTAAATGGGCCACAACATATTTAATAAAGCAATCATGATTTTGCTCTTTGGTCCGTTCAGAGTGTATCTTACAGTGCATTAATAAAGTCATTTCAGGAGATGATACTGGCACCATTTCTGGACACAAAACAAGAAAACGTTCTCTGAGATGCAATTAAAAGCGCTCCTCATAGCGTCAGGTCAGCGCTTCCAGGCAGCGAAGAAAAAGCTCACATATGACTGCAAAGAGATATTGTCTGCAGAAGTCAAAAACGACTTGGAAGTACAAATACAAGGCAAATACATGGCAAAAAGAAGAAAATATTTAAGTTAATATGATATTTTGAAATATAATTTACAAAAATCTGTAAATCTACCTTGAATCAATAGAAATAAGCCTCTTCTCCCAGCCCTTGAACAGATTAAAGCTTATTGAAGGGTCGTAAATCTGTCAGTTTAGAATCAGAATTAAATAAATTCAATTCAGCTCCAATTAAAATTATAAGCTGATAGAAAGCGAAACCTTTATAAATCATAAATAAAAGCCATTACAACAGTGGAATAAAATACTCTCCAGATTTCACTTTTTATGTCACTGTAGAAACATGTAATTTCGTAGAAATGCATGAATACATTTGCAGATGAATCTCGCGAGCCGCAATAAAAGCTTATTTTCCTGTCATATTTTTTAAATGTATGTTAAAACTCAAGAAAAATGCATATACATGTACTTTCTTGGGGTTTGTTTAAAGCATATTGATATATAAAAGTATTTTATGTTTAATTTAAATATTTATAATTAAATGTTGTTAAATATTTTATTTTTTTGCAGTTTTCTGTTATTATCAATGATAGAATATCATTTTAAATTCTAATTAAAAAACAAACAAATTCAAAGTCTTTTAAAATAATTTTAGTATATTATTGTGCAAATTTTTTCCTATGATATTGAAATAAAAAAAAAATCCATAAATCATCATAATGAAGCCAAAGAGAAATCTATTTTTGACTAAAATGAAATGTATCTTTTGAAACTGGTAGAAATTTTACATTAAAATATATTGATATACTTAATTTATACAGCATAGTTGTTTTTATTTTTATCTACTTTAAAATAATGATTTTCATTTAAATTCTCATTACAAAACAAATAAAATAAAGAGGCAAAAATTGGCAATGAAATTTGAAATGAAAATTCATTATATTTAGACTAAATATATATTTAAATAATTTAAATTTGTATTATTTTTTTTTTTTTTAATTCCCCATTATTCTCAGTGATGGTGTTTATTTATTTAAATTTGCATTAAAAAAAATAATATGCATTAATTGCATTTAAGTAAAATGCATTTAATTGCATTAAAGAAATAATAATTTTTTTGTTGTTGTTGTTGTTTTGTTTTTGTTGCAATAAGAATATAAATGAAAATCATAATCAAAATATAGTAGTAAAAAAATTATTTTGCCTGGAGAAAATGCATCCCACTTTTTGGTCCATTAAGATTTCTTGCATTAAATTTAATATTGATAAACTTTATTTATATACAACATTTGTATGTTGTTTTTGTATTTTTCATTATTCTTAATTATGAATTTCATTTATATTCTCAATAAAAAAAAGTATAGTTCAAGTAAAAAAAGTAAAATCAGGAGGAATAAAATACTGAAAATATATATAAAACAATACACATAACATATGCATAGGTAAAACATTAAGACACATTATTGTAATATGAATTTAGAGAAAAATATAATATTTTTTCAAATCCCATTTCACAATGTAAAAAACAGGACAAACAAACAAACTTAGTGTTCAAATGGCTCAAAATGAATGATTTTAAATATGACCTTGACGAGTTCTTGACAAGTTTTGTGAAATTCATCATCAGTCATCACAGACATTTTTAAAAACAAAAAGGTCCCGCCAAAGATCCAACAACAGAGAGAAAGAAAGAGACAGAAAGAGAGATTTTACTGTCTGATGTGTGTGTTTTCCTGCAGCTTTACGCCCAAGTGCTAAACCGATCAAAAAGAACATCACGTTCTCCTCGATCAGTGGAAACATCAGTGGGAAGGACTGACATCCGATTTCCCAAAATATCAAAAAAGAGTGGTTACTTCAAAGCAAAACATGTTTAAAATTCTCCAAAACCTCACCATTAGTTTCTTCACGCCGGTAGGCTTTACTGTCCAGTCTGAAATGTTGTTGTGCTGGTGACTGTGATTGATTTGAAATCATGAGTCCTCAGTGCAAACGATGCAAAAACCAATGGTAGCCGCGAAGTAAAAATACAAGGCGCGTTAGTGTCGTTTAACCAGAAAGCAATAAAAATTACATCCTTACATAAGAGTCTGATTAAACATCATCAGGCATTGACCAGATAGCACATTTGAGTGGTTTTTGGCTTCAAGCGGTGGCCGAATCTCGTGCTGGAGATTCAATAGAGCCAAAAAAAAAAAAAAAAACTCAGAAAGAGGTTTGAAAAAACTGCATACTATGTAGAAAAGAAAATCCCGCTCCCACTCCGTCCTCCATCTCTGCATCGAAATATTTCTCTCGGCACTCCTCGTCATACAGATCGCTGTATATGAGGGGAATATAATGCCCAATACGAAAAAACACAGACGAACAGCTCTGACAGTCAATTGCGAAAAAAAGTCATAATTGCGAGAAAAAAGTCAATTGCGAAAAGTCATATTTGTGAGAAGTCATAATTGCAAAAAAAACAGTCAATTGAGAAAAAGTCAATGCGGAAAAAAGTAATAATTGCGAGAAAAAAAGTCATAATTGCAAGAAAAAAGTCATAATTGCGAGAAAAAAAAGTCATAATTGCGAGAAAAAAAGTCATAATTGCGAGAAAACATTCAATTGAGAAAAAAGTCATAATTGCGAGAAAAAAAGTCATAATTGCGAGAAAACATTCAATTGAGAAACCCACAATTCTGAGAAAGAAGTCATAATTGCAAGATAAAAAGTAATTATTGATTGCGAGAAAAAAAGTCATAATTGTGAGAAAACATTCAATTGAGAAAAGTCATAATTGCAAGAAAAAAAATTATAATTGCGAGAAAACAGTCAACTGAGAAAAAAGACATAATTGCGAGAAAAAGTCATAATTGCGAGAAAACATTCAATTGAGAAAAAAGTCATAATTGCAAGAAAAAAAAGTCATAATTGCGAGAAAAAAGTCATAATTGCGAGAAAAAAATTGCAAGAAAAAA